>NC_135552.1:5344700-5349880 GCF_964340395.1 Glandiceps talaboti
GGTTGTATTGTTATAGTCCAACTTACAATGTTACACTGGTTGTATTGTTATAGTCCAACTTACAATGTTACACTGGTTGTATTGTTATAGTCCAACTTACAATGTTACACTGGTTGTATTGTTATAGTCCAACTTACAGTGTTACACTGGTTGTATTGTTATAGTCCAACTTACAGTGTTACACTGGTTGAGATGTTATAGTCCAACTTACAGTGTTACACTGGTTGTATTGTTATAGTCCAACTTACAATGTTACACTGGTTGTAGTGTTATAGTCCAACTTACAGTGTTACACTGGTTGAGATGTTATAGTCCAACTTACAGTGTTACACTGGTTGTATTGTTATAGTGCAACTTACAATGTTACACTGGTTGTAGTGTTATAGTCCAACTTACAGTGTTACACTGGTTGAGATGTTATAGTCCAACTTACAGTGTTACACTGGTTGTATTGTTATAGTCCAACTTACAATGTTACACTGGTTGTATTGTTATAGTGCAACTTACAGTGTTACACTGGTTGTATTGTTATAGTCCAACTTACAGTGTTACACTGGTTGTATTGTTATAGTCCAACTTACAGTGTTACACTGGTTGTATTGTTATAGTCCAACTTACAGTGTTACACTGGTTGAGATGTTATAGTGCAACTTACAGCGTTACACTGGTTGTAGTGTTATAGTCCAACTTACAGTGTTACACTGGTTGAGATGTTATAGTCCAACTTACAGTGTTACACTGGTTGTATTGTTATAGTCCAACTTACAGTGTTACACTGGTTGTATTGTTATAGTCCAACTTACAGTGTTACACTGGTTGAGATGTTATAGTGCAACTTACAGCGTTACACTGGTTGTAGTGTTATAGTCCAACTTACAGTGTTACACTGGTTGTAGTGTTATAGTCCAACTTACAATGTTACACTGGTTGAGATGTTATAGTCCAACTTACAGCGTTACACTGGTTGTATTGTTATAGTCCAACTTACAGCGTTACACTGGTTGTAGTGTTATAGTCCAACTTACAGTGTTACACTGGTTGTAGTGTTATAGTCCAACTTACAGTGTTACACTGGTTGAGATGTTATAGTCCAACTTACAATGTTACACTGGTTGAGATGTTATAGTCCAACTTACAGCGTTACACTGGTTGTATTGTTATAGTCCAACTTACAGTGTTACACTGGTTGTAGTGTTATAGTCCAACTTACAGTGTTACACTGGTTGTAGTGTTATAGTCCAACTTACAGTGTTATAGTCCAACTTACAGTGTTACACTGGTTGTAGTGTTATAGTCCAACTTACAGTGTTATAGTCCAACTTACAACGTTACACTGCCTGTTTCCATTGCGCGTCTTGGGACCACGCAGCCTCCATATCATGCACACACTTTCAAGTTAAACAAACTTTATTTTTGCATCACAAAAAATGATTATGTGTTTTCTGATATAGCAATCACTTTTTTATCACCTAGTACTAATTCATTAACATTACTATCATGGCATTCTAGAATTTGTTGGTAATATCGGTCTCTCGATATGAAATAAAACTGGGTCTCACAGCTTGTTATCCCGGGAAATCTAGAGTAACTTTTTAACGTGGGAATTTCAATATTTAAAAACTAAAAGCAAATACTAGTTACTTAGATTCTGTTTGTACGTTTTCAATATGCTTTGTCTTTCTTCAGTGGAAACTTTCATTGGAGCAACTGTCCCTTTGTCGCTTTCCGTTTTCTTTCCCGAGGCATACTCCAGTGAAATGTACAAGAAAAACAATACGCTCAAACAAAGTACTGAGAGTAGCTTTCAGAAGGCATACACGCTCAGTGCCTGGGGCGCTCGACGCAACATTATCCGCTCGCACGCTTTGAATTCGTAATAAACCATGCCAGGAGTGGCGTGTATACGCGTCGCTGTTGCCGCCTGTCCTCTCGACAGAATCTGTGAGCTCGAGTGGTACACGACAAATGAAACCAGTGCGTACAAAAAAGAAGACCATCACAAGCAACGAATTCTTCATTTGATAAAATTAAGAAATACGTTATATATTTTTTTTGTGTGTGTTTGTCCGTTATAGTTGAGCAGGTAAAGAGACAATCGTGTAAACCAACATGTGCACGTGAAGAAAAACTACAAAAAAAAAAAACCCCGGCATCCTTTTTACTCTGCGAGGACGGATCGAAAATTCGATAATTCGTCACTCTTTTTAGATTATTCCGGGAGGCAATTACGTCGAGAGAGGGGGTCAACCGCAGTGATGTCTTTATGTACAATTTCAGTAATCGATTTCATGCAAAAGTATACATAGTATCAATATGGTTCCCCCGTGTTTGCCTCGGAAATCGACATCGATTTTTACCGTCAATTATTTCGACAAATATTACGCGCGCCAACTCCTCCCGTCCTATTAATTAATTCTTAAAACGTCTCGTATAGGAACCCAGCACGCGTCAGTTTTGTGATACCCTTATCAAGCGTATAATACAGTTATTCGGTGATGTAATTTCCCAGTATAATAACAAAGAAAATAAATAGAAAGTTAACGACAAAAACGGTTCAAAAGTTTCCAAATTGTATCACTATAATACGCCTTTAACAAAATGAAAGTTAAAATAAACTGCCGTTCCTTTCAAAAAGTTGTTGTGGAAAAAGTGATTACAGTCAGTCGTTTTCATGTGGTTGTACAAAATTAAAATCCAATTATTTCTACATATCAAATTACTTTAGGGTCTGAAGCACAACTTTTAAAAGTGCTTCAAATAACGGAGAAAGGCGACTCTTTTGAACAAATTAAAACATTTATGGAATAACGCACATCATTTCTTTGCCTTGTCTTCTCTGACTTTTCTTTTCTTTTCTTTTCT
The DNA here is from genome assembly GCF_964340395.1 of Glandiceps talaboti. Taxonomy (NCBI): domain Eukaryota; kingdom Metazoa; phylum Hemichordata; class Enteropneusta; family Spengelidae; genus Glandiceps; species Glandiceps talaboti. The sequence continues at coordinate 5,347,563 of NC_135552.1, forward strand.
TTTCTTTTTTTTCTTTTCTTTTCTTTTCTTTTCTTCTCTTTTCTTCTCTTCTCTTCTCTTCTCTTCTCTTCTCTTCTCTTCTCTTCTCTTCTCTTCTCTTCTCTTCTCTTCTCTTCTCTTCTCTTCTCTTCTCTTCTCTTCTCTTCTCTTCTCTTCTCTTCTCTTCTCTTCTCTTCTCTTCTTTGATTCATTTTGTTTTTTTCCCCTATGTTACACTTCAAACCCCTTCTGTGCCTATTTTGGTTTTCATCAAACACACACACACACACACACACACACATTCAATCCTGATAATACAAATAAGAAAACTATAGTTTACATATTCTGAGTGATACATTGTCATATAATTTTTGGCATCATCGAGTTCTGATTTCTTTTAAATTAAGATTCTAACTTCTTCGAAACGAAACGAAACGAAACTTTGTCTCCAATCTCCACCAATAATGGTACAGGGCGAACGCTCTGGTCACTCTTAATGCAATTTGTCCCGTTGTACTGTAAAATAGTGTGGACGCACTCTTGATATAATTAACTGTATATAAAAGTACAATTAGCGGTCGGAGGCATACATCTTCTTTCCCCATTTGTCAGGGAATGTGATGGAAGTGAAAGTGGGAGCAAGGTCTGACACACACAGGTCACATGTGGAATGATACAGGCAAACTCCCTCAAGGAATTGATAGGTGAGAAAATGGAACAAACTTGAAGTTGAAAAGGTACCAAGACAAAAGAGGAAAATATGAGGGATATTAAAGTGAAAGATCTACACTGGAATAAACTTTCCTATTAATAATAACTTCGAATCAATTGTCAAATACATTTTTATCATGATAATAATGACAATTTCAAATCAATCATCATGTATGCAAAAGAATCCGCATGCGTAGAACAAATTTTGGAGAATTCTTCGCAAAATTAACGGAATTACACAAGAATTTTATTTGGATCTTATTGCTTAAATAATTTGAGAACGTTTTGTTATGATTCTGGGTAAAAACATAGACCCTACACAATAATCCAATTTCTAGCAAGGTGTTAAAGGGACTTTGCCTTAAAGAAATGCGGGCAGAGACGCGCCCTTTTCGTGTAGGCTCTATGGTTAAAATAAAGTTAAGAAATGCCAAATTTATAGGAAATAAAGAGTTCTCAAATTTTTTGGCGGGAACTACATTGTACTGTGTAGGCGTTCACCAAAACCAGATTTCAAAATACTTCAAACTCCGGCAAATGCAGTCGGTGATTTTACGATTAGAAAATGCAGAGAAAATGTAGATCTGGAATGCCTTAGGCAATGTAAGATGGAAGGACTGGGACAATATACGATTAAATCCACTTTTTTGGCAGCTCCATCACGTCACGTGGCAGCGCTGTCTAGTGAAAAAGTAGGGCACATGCGCCTTGTTTTACACGCAAGACCCATGTGCGTAAGACCAGTAGCGGGATAAAAATCTCACTTTGTTTATTCTGCGTATCTTCGTTATCACCGTTAGTATCAATAACCACTGGCTACGATATAACAGTTCTGGTGACGTCACAGGAGTAAAGCCTCTCTCCATGTGTGTGTACGTGTGTATGTATGTATGTATGTATGTATGTATGTATGTATGTATGTATGTGTGTGTGTGTGTGTGTGTGTGTGTGTGTGTGTGCGCGCGCGCGTGTGTGTGCGTATGTATGCGTGTGCTGGTCGCGTGTGGCCGGCTCGCTCTTGGCTGTCACGAGCTTTGTACTGTGTACAACGCAAATTGATTGGGCGGGGAAGCGATAGTACTGACAGACGTGCTGACATGTGTTTGTGAATAATAATAAGTATTAGTAATATTCACAGTTATTTTAAACCTACAAAATCGATGTTATGGTTTGAAAAAACGAGGATTTGAAGGAATTAACTTATGTATACTGATAGAATTATGTTCAGTGAAGATTAAGAGCATTTCCCATGAGTTTCAGCTTTCACAATACAATGGCGCGTGGTTTGTTCATGATTTCGTGTGGGAGAGGAGGGAGGGGGTGACACGTCACGTCACGTCAGGTTTCAATTCATAGTGTGTTTTTTAATATATTATAATTCCCTAATAAAAAGATGATAAAGTATTTTAAAAAATAGAAATAATATATGGCAGCATAAAATGAATATATATTAATTACCAAAAATCAAAACAAAAAGATAACGTTTCTTCTAATTTCCACGGATGTATATACGTAAGTAGCATTTACTAGTTAATTGGGTGTGCAAGGGTGAACCACCAGTTAACGTCCATTCAGTTCCTAGCCTAGCTATAATCGTATAGCCACATTTGACACAAGTCCTCATTGTT
>NC_135552.1:5349980-5374980 GCF_964340395.1 Glandiceps talaboti
GTTCATTTGCCAGTAGTTCAGAAATACTAATCGAGTGCCTCCAAAAAAAAAGTGTTTTAAAAAGTAGATGTTCCACTTGACACTACTTGTAGTCTGTTTCCACTGACCAAAAAAGAGTAATTTTTCACCAGCTGAAACCCACTGTTTTGTCATTTCAGTTTTGAAAACACTTCACCTACAATATCGATTGGCTAGTACTAGTCCGGGAGAGCTCCAATCTTTCAACAAAAGCCACAGTTTGGATTTTCCATTCCCTAAAATCTCAATCTCTCTCTCTCTCTCTCTCTCTCTCTCTCTCTCTCTCTCTCTCTCTTCTCTCTCTCTCTCTCTCTCTCTCTCTCTCTCTCTCTCTCTCTCTCTCTCCTCTCTCTCTCTCTCTCTCTCTCTCTCTCTCTCCTTTTTTTGGTACAGCTCTACGTTCACAATGTTCTCTCCGTATTCGAATAGTCCACGTTAAGACATTTTAAACCCATTAGACCAGGGGGCAATGATGGTACTTAGACACTGGTATGTCTTATCGTGTGATCAATACTATAGATTGTCGATTTCACTAAGAGTTCATTCATATGAGATATACATGTAATGACGTGGCATGATATAGAATTGGAAGTTGATACAAATAACGCAGTGTCGATATCTCATATACTCGGCGAACTTTTATCGAAGTTTGGAAACCTAAATTCGAAAGGAAACAAAAGAAGTTAAACTCCATCGAAATTCCTATCAATAGAGATTATTGGATGAGGTTAGACAGAATGCTGAAACTCACGAATCTCTGATGGCAAATACACATTTAGTAATGTTTTCTTTCGTTTTATTTTTCTCATTCGTTCGATAGGCTGTCGTCAGCAATCGTTTGAAACAAGTAAATTCTATCTAAGCAATTCATACAAGAAAATATATTGTTATGTCAAGTGCGAATAATCGTTTTTAGACACACTGAGGCAGCTGTTCCACGTACTAATAGGAACCAGAATATAAACAATTAAAAGCAGACACGAACCATATATATAAAATCGTGATTTGTATACACCTTATTTTATTAACACACTAACGGGTAAACAAGTAAACAATGATTGAAAGTTATGCAAATTAAAATATCATTAGCTGAGTTTATGAGCTTTATACTCGTATCAAGTGAAAATATTTGCATAAATTCTCTATCAAATTATTCCATAATAATAATATTGATGTCAATTGATTACAATTGTCTTCTAGCATTATTAGAACAGTTGATTAAAGTGTTGACATTTATATACTGCGTATAATAAATTACGTCATCGGATCCTAAGGATGACTTGAGTTCAGTCAATTGCAAGTGGTGGTTATGCACATTTCAGGATGTAGAATATTATGCGCTCCTTTTGAATATGCAGTGAAAATTACGCAAAAAAACCTCGAACAAGCTCAGGTTGTGCCCCTTTAAAATCACCGGTTAAATACGCTTGCTATAAATCGATACATTATATTTGATAAATAAAGTAAGTAACGGTGTAGAGTATTGCAGATGACGACAGGGTAAACACTTTCAAGTCTTGCTTTGTTTCTCCTTCGGTGTAATAAATGTTAGTGTGAAGGTGTTGATGCGGTAATTATAATGGCATATACCACAGCTAATGAATATTAGTTCAAGGAATCCCAAATGCACACAAGACACTGTTTTTTTCTCTCATGGCGTGAAACCGTTCTGCGGGGTTTTAAAAGAAACTTCAATATTATCGACAAGGACAACTCACGAACTAAATCCAGGATAAAGTGAATTGATAAAAGAATACTGAAAATGAAGAACCCTTTCGGTTAAGTTAGTTTCCAACAAGTTTCTTTTGTGTTTGTTTTCCAAATCACACCTCCTTCTTAAAAGTGGAAAATAGTAGACCTAATAAATTTTGCAATCATGTTAGTTATAAAAAAACTAAACAATTTGTAATATGGAAGGATCCTTATTATGTGATTTGATAGACGTTCCCACAAATGTCAGAATAATTTCTGCTTTTATTTGACTGCCTATCTGTCGACACACTAACTAATCTTACGCAATTTTCGGAAAATAAATGTGGAGTTTGGGTGTTGACTGAAAAAAAGACCGCATTGTAAGAAACCAAATGTGATTACGTCAACGGCTTGTACGTAAAGCGTCGATACAGCTGTCAGACAAAATGACGAATGATCCTACACACAGGCTCACAGCTGTAAAAAAAGCACCGAATGTACAGTATATGTCTACTGTCTATACAGACTTCATAGCTTTTACTTTTTTTAGGATGTATGTTTGTCATTAATTCTATGACGAACGTTCAAAAAGCGAATATGGTACATCTGAACATTAACGCAGTTCCGCTTCGAAAATAAAAATCTTGTGACTTTTGGTGTTACTTTGTTCTAGAAAACTTGACCCCGTTCTCAATTAAAATCAAGAAAAAACACCAGGAGTCACCTGACATGTTTTAGAACTCGAGGTCGAAACGCTATCAAAGTTAAACTACTTTAGAATCCAATATAACTGTGCTAACTCTAGGGGAAAATAATAGATTGTAAATTTCTTTGAAAACAAATCCCAACATTTCACGATATCTGAAATAAAATGTCGTCTGGTTCGAAAAAAATCAAACTAAGGCCAAAAAGATTGAGTGGTTCCAATTATGCCCAATTTTAGAATGGGTGGTGGGGGTTAGGATAGGTAGGTTTTATTGTTATTTTTTTTCATGTGTGAGTGTCTAGTTCAGGTAATTATGTTTTCCGTTGTTTTCCATATGGATTCCTGTTTAGGGTTGGCAGTAAAAACTAGGTGAGGTCGGGTAACCGGAACCAAATAATATTTTTAGACCTAACAGTGCGACATTTTTTCGTCTGACATAACAAAAATCTAAGATTGATTTATTTTATCGTTACATGAATTGAACCGAAATATCATAGTTGAGCCAGATGATGAAATGCAGCAGCGTTCATACGACTTTTGTCGAGCCGGACAACGTTTTGTTGCAGGTTTCGTGATTTTAATTGTATTTCAACAATTCAACGGAACAGAAACCAAACTTTCATATATCGACATTCGGAGAGAAATTTACACAAACTTTGATTTTCAGAGAAATTTATCCCCGATGTGCATTCTACTTTATGTCGAGAAAATGATGGTTACAAACCATATTGAATTATTCCCGATACTCGGTTTATATACTCAACGGCATATATGTTAGCAACCAGTCATTGATCCAAGGAAACATCCCCGGCGGCGGTGCCAATGGTTAAAGTCATATCCAGCCTCAATTGGAGCATATGTTCTATATATATTTACAGAAACGTTCACCTAACCTAGCCCGAACAGACTTCTTAAAGTTTCGCAGGTCGTCGACTGCTTCTGGGTTCTGTTTCAGTGCACGTGTAAAAACAACCGTCACCGATTGTTATGCACTGAGTACATGATGTATCATAATTATATCAACACTTTCAATACTAATCTGTAATGATCGCTGTTCATTTTTTTGTCTTGTATCATCGTTCATATTTCTGAACATCCGAAGTTACAGTATTTTACCCCCAAAAACACAGACTAAATCTCAATGTGCAAATTATTATGTCGACACACTAGTTTACAAAAGTAAAACTCGGTGTAGAAAATCTATTTTTTCTGTGTTTATTACTTAATCAGTCATGGGAGTTGACTGTGGAAGTACTGATCACAAAATAGTTATTACACTTTATGATGCATTAAAAGCACATTTTCGTTTGCAGATCTAAGATAGACTAGTAAGGCCAAATAAAAAAAAGTTGTTTGGTTCCGGTCACCCGACCCGACCTAGTTTTTTCATGCCGACCCTAAACTCTTTTTTTTTAACGTATTCGAGAAAAATAATAATAAAATCGCGAAAGAGTTTCGCAAGAAATAGTGGGTGCGGAAATTGACATCAATATAAAACTATTCTTCCAGTCTGTAATGGCTGTACATCTGATAGGAAGAAATAAACAACACAGAGACCATTTGGAAAATACCTATTTTAAAATTGAATGTAATCGGAACCACGCAATTTTGTTACGCCTAATATTGCAAACCTTTGTAGTAGTAGTTCAGCTTCCTCGCTAAATGACGTGCGAATTACCATTATATTATCACATATATATACGTTGAAACTTTTGTACACGTAAGTAATCAGTCCTCCCACTTTATGCCTATTCCGTAATGGAACCGGTTATTAGAATGCATGATGTACTTTAAAGCCCAAGTTGCTATTAACTGGAAAGTATTTTCTTCTTCTTCCCAGAATGTTTGTTCCTTTGTTCGTCTGATTTATAATGTTTAAACTCCCTGAACCGTGCATGATCATCTAGTTGTTTTGAAGACAATCAGAATCGCACGAATTGACAATTTATTAGCAAACGAGTGAATTGTCTGTAAGATCTACGTCAAAATTATTTGCACACAGACATCACGCCAATATACAGAGTATAACCAACGACTATAGCAGACGGGTTATCATTTGATAAACAGAATTAGAAGGGCCGAACAGTTTCATTTAAAACGTTAGATATGTTTATTTTTCAACTGGTAATTTAAAACCAAAACGCAAAATAACGAAAAGTTATACAACCTTCTTGGTTTTGGAAACAATACTCTCCCAGAATCGCGAATTTTGATGATTTTCGGTTTCCGACGTCGACTGACTTCTTCGGTGATCCTCGGTTTCCAACTGACTTCATCGACAGGATTTTAATCACGGTTATTTCCCAAACGCAGAATTTCTCCGATAATCGTTGTTGGGTCATTTATTTATTACTTAAAATCAGTTGAATCCAATATGGCGGACGCTTATCCTTGTCGATTTTTGAATGTAACAACAAGCATATGGGAAGTGTTAGCGAACGAACAGAGAGTATTAAATAGAACGTAATGACTGTGTCGTGAAACAAACGATTTGTTGGGAGCAAATTCGATAGCTATTATCGCGCGTCGAAAGCGATCCGAACATGAGGATGTTTTTTTGGTCAATCGTTTCATTTTTAGACTTCGACTTTCAACGTTAGGGCTAATATCGTGTACAGAGAGCAATTTCTTTTACTGAACAAATATTTTGTCGACCGTACAACGTATATCAAAATAATATTTGTGAAATTGTTACAATATTTTACGCGGGAATCTCGGTGCCAGGTACTGTCAGACGACGGTATTAAAGAGAGGCTCCTAAAGTGCTAGGTCGATAATACATGAGAATATATGTTTACATTTTCGCTGATAAAGCTACCTGTCGAGAATAGTGTCTGAAGTTTAAAGTCTTACACACAAATATACAAAATGGACACAAACTTTCAACATTGAATATTTGGCCGCCTTTTACAAAAACCTTCCATTCTTTTATTCCATTTTTATAGATATTTCTGTGATACAATGCAAGCTTGTCGAATATGAAGTCTGATCCTATTGCCTAGGTGAAGGCACACTTAAAGGCCATCAAACTCTTAAATTCATTAGAACCAACACCTTTGACATATTTCGTTTCGCGAAACTGAAAGCTGACAGCGGCTCAGAAGCTTGTAGCGTTTAGCAGAGTGCTCCTACAACCCACTTCAAGACGAATTTAGAAGATGATGAAGTCTTTATTCGGGGTTCGCCGTTACAGCTGTCATTTGGAGTTTTCGATCACATACTTACGAGTACCGTGGCAGCATCGATCGTGTCCACCGCTATATGGTTTTCATTTTAAGAACCAGTGACAATACTCAAATCTATGAATACACACACCATCCGTGAGTGCTATTTTCTAGAAAACTGAACAGACTAACTAAAATATACAATTTGGCAAAGTGAAAGATTTACCGCTGATACGAGAATACTGGTAGATTAATTGACAACCGTATGCAGCAACGGTCTACACGAACTAGTTCAAAACAGATTAAGAACTTCAATATAGGTATATTCGTGCATTCGATGCTAATAGCTCACTCATAGTACCCCAAGCATATTTGATTGTAATTATTTCAACCTGTCGAAAATCGACAGAACCTTTACCAAATCACTTTAAAATGCCACCATACTTGCCTAAAGGAGTCGGTTTCACTCTATGCGTGGTAAAGGGGTTCACTTGATATACCCAGGGAGGCTATGCATTAATATTATTTAGAGATGGACCCAACAATGAGCTGTGTTTTAAATCCTGAGTGTAAGAAAAAAGAAATAAAAAATTTAAAACAAAGCAAAAACCCCAAAACAAACAAAACGACCCCCCAAAAAACAAAACAACAACAACAACAACAACAACACACCAAAAAAACCTAAAGGAGTCAAGTATTCCCCAAATGGTATATGAATAAGTTTAGTAGCCTATACTAGTTACATTTGAGATAATAGTAACTTATAATACTATGGACGGTACTATGGAAGTGGACTATGACAAGCATTGTATATTGTACCTGGTCAAGTAGAACCCTATGTCAAGATCACAAATCATATGTCAAGCTATTCAGGCCCTATGTCGATATGACAAACCCCCTATGTCAAGATATCTACGCCCTATGTCGAGATGACAAACCCCCCATGTCAAGATATCTACGCCCTATGTCGAGATGACAAGCCCCCCCCCCCCATGTCAAGATATCTACGCCCTATGGCGAGATAACAAACCCCCATGTCAAGATATCTACGACCTATGTCGAGATGACAAGCCCCCATTTCAAGATATTTCTACCCTATGACAAGATGACAAGCCCTATATATGAAGACGGTGGGATACGTTTCGATAACAGATTTTATGAAATTAAGGAAGCAAATAAAATACCCCAGTACACTACTGTAGAAGAAAGGAAGAGAAAGGTGACTTTATTTTATGAGGTGTTCTATTCTCTTAAAGGATTTGACAAAATTGACTATTCACTCAATACAAAAACAACGGGACAAGAGGACATTCACTGAACCTTTCAAAATCAACGCTCCATAACTCAGAGGAACAATGTACCTCAGCACGTTAGCCATAGCTTGCATGCTTCTTTCTTTTTTTCCACAGTTAGCTTGTTACCATGGCAATCACGTTAAATTCCGTTATAATAAATACTTAAATTCTTGTTGGAATTTTGGGGATTAGAACCTGATACCTAACTCTATAGTTACACTAACCATTTTGCTCAGACTTATATGCAGAATTTGGAGAAGTTATCATTAATGTAATAGTATACTACGATTTTAAATGTCAGATATCACAAACTGTACCAAATAAATTTGTAAAGCTTGTCGATTATTTTCAGGGAATTTTGAAAGGGTTTGTAGTTTTATGGAAACCGTATTTCGTTTCCCTTCAGTTGTAAAACAAACACGTTTCAGAAAATTTAAATCATTTATCTTAGATTTAAAAAAAGGTTTGGTTTGTAGTTTTACGGAGATTTTTATTAATCGCTTCTCTCTCGACATACTGGATGAATTTTCACACTTTTCTTACTATTACGAACAGATAAATGATCAAACCATCATAGACAATGGATTCCATAGGCGATGATTAAACAGAGACTAAGTATTATTGCTTTAAATGTAGTTGATATTTCGACACCCTTAGGGGTACAAGTGGAAGACAAAGAAGAAGAAGGCATTTTGGAATGCGTTACCATATGTCACCAGCCTGTATGGAACACTGATCAAAGCATAGGTTTTTGTACCGCAAACAACCTATAGTAAAAACATAGAAAATGGTTATAGTGACGGATCAATTTGGAGTAACAAAATAAAGAGAAAAAAAAGCATCTACCCTGCGGTTTTTGCGTCCCAACCATTGAACACGAACAACAGAAAAGTCAACGCTTTACGTAGATCAATAACGTGAAAGCAAATATTTGAACATGGTAACAAAAATAAGTTTGTAAAAGGGAGTGAAGCACGTCAGTTGTGGGTTGTAACTATGGAATTTATTAGTGAAAGTACAAGGGAAATGACAGTTAGATATTATTTATGTTTGGTTAGATAGAGTGGACGGTTTTGAGATCTGCATGTTTGTTTTTGGAGCCTCACCACTACCCACTGACGTTTGTTTCTGAATGGTCAAAGTCCTCTGGCAAAGATTTGAACCACTATTGTGCCAGCCAACCCAGCTGTATAATTGGAGACTCGGTATTCAACGGGTAGGATACTGGTTGCTATGTGAATGCTGCAATCCTATGCGCTTACAGAGGCTGAGATGGATTGTCGCCAGGGAGTTGAGGAATTATATGGATGGGAGTTGTACCATTATAGGTTCTTTAGGTTCTTTACAGTGGTAATTCATGAGTTGGACTAGAGACATGTATCTTTTGGATCACTTGACTACGAAGCAAGGACACGTGGTGCATTAGATGATTAGCTGGTGTTACATCGTGCTAAAAAATATTACTTCCAATCTTTTGAGTTTTTCATGTCAATTTGTCTTCCATTGTAAATATTTCTATGAAAAGTGAAGTCTGATAAAAAATTAAAAGGGACATATAATAATGTCTTGTTTTACTCGTTTTACTTGTTTTACTTGTTTTGTGTGTTGCTTGGAATAGGGAGTTTTATCTTTGTAGGAAAAATAGAGACGAGAAAATAATTTAAATATCTGCCCTTTTCGACTCTAAAGCTTTATTGATGACTATTTGAGTTGACTTTTTATGTAATTGCTATACAATTTCGCCAATGGCGAACAGAAACTATATATTCCCGCCAATTTTGAACGATCGTCACTTGTCAATCGCGAGACGGCAACAAATTGCAACCCTTCATAGTCGTTGTTGTAATTGAAATACCAACAGCAAAATTAAATCTAATATGGAAAAAAAATGAAACTTTTAGTCTAAAATGTGGCTCTTCTTAGTGTTGACGACACCTCCAATTTTCGGTCGTAACTGACGTCACAGTGTTGTCAATCAATGATGGGTTGAACGTGTCAGGTGATCAGACCGGAGGGTGTAATACTATCAGAGATATGTATTAGCATTTAGTCAATAAGAGAAAGGTTGCTAGTGTATGCCAGGGGGCACAAGATGATCTATTTGAAAAAACAGGTGTCCCCTGCTTGTTTATTGGATTTTACCGCATTTTCTCTACTCTCCTCAGAGTAATACTCTCTCTCAAATTTTCTCCACTAAAATGTTGATTTACGTCACTGTCAATCATTAGCAATACGAGCTTTTAAATATATCTAGTCTATGTATCGTATAGCTCTGTAAGTGTCATTTACTGATCTACTCGTTGTATATGTTACTACAGCGTGGCCTTGCCGGTGAAAGTTCAAAACCAAACTCGAATGAAGAAAACATACACCTTCCTTGTCAAAAAGTCGCAGAGATTTACTTTAACCCCATTATGATTTTGTAAACTTAAGCACTGAAAATGCTCAGGTGTTTGCGGTGTATAGTATCCATACCACTGATAACGGTTGACAATGTCGACAGTCTATATTGATATTCACGGTTGGCCATGGTGTTGACCACTGGTTAAATAAAACTTAATTTATCAAGTTGGACAACATGAGAAAGTAATGTTACTATATTTAAATTATTCAACATTGACAGCTGAGATACGTTATCGGTGACATGCTACGAACGGAGCTAGTCTCAGGATGTCTATGTTGCATGGCTGAGTTTGTATTTTGTTTTTTGAAAATGTCACTAAATTGATTACTGTAATGTATATTCGATATTGACGTTTGTTCTTCCTTATTTTAATTTGTAACGTTATTCGTAATCTAGTCTAGTCCGGGTTTGCGTTGTATTTGGCCAAAACAAATGTGACACGTGTTTTCAAAAATTCGACCGACCCAAGTTTAAGCTGCCGACTTTAATTGATTCTAAAAATTAATAAATGTGAGCATTTACTTATATTTCCGTGCGAATTAAAAAAAAAATTATATTGAGAAATGTAAAATGATAGGAATTGACATCTATTTCCGTGAAAAGTTTCTCATCAAAGTATCTTGGATCAGTTAAAAATCAACAAACCACACACACACATTCCAGGGAAAGACTTTTAAAACTGTAAGTTGTGTTTACATGTAAGCAGTGCAGTCTGCATAAAGTGTTCTGGTGCTTAAATAGAATTGTCTTCATTTACTTCTTTTACACCTCATCAAATTATCGCAAAAGTATTGTGACCGACGACTACCTTGCCTTAAGACCGAAGTAACTTCTCAAGAAGAGCATCTATCTATCTGTCTATCTATCTATCTATCTATCTATCTATCTATCTATCTATCTATCTATCTATCTATCTATCTATCTATCTATCTATCTATCTATCTATCTATCTATCTATCTATCTATCTATCTATCTATCTATCTATCTATCTATCTATCTGTCTGTCTGTCTGTCTGTCTGTCTGTCTGTCTGTCTGTCTGTCTGTCTGTCTGTCTGTCTGTCTGTCTGTCTGTCTGTCTGTCAAATGAAATAAAATTCTATTTTCTGAAATCATGTTATGGAAAACAAGCAGTTTTTTCTTCATTTTTGCTTTGAAATGTAAAAAATCCACACGGTGATTTATCGTACAGTGTTCTTAATAGCACTGATTGTTCCAGCACTGAATTATAACATAACATCCTGAATTCAATAACAGACCACAAGAACGATACATCATGCTATAGGATCGAAGATGTTACATTGTTTGGTGTCTAATCTTTTCATGGAGCAAAAACTTTTCGTTGAGAGATATATATTCATTGGCGATAGATCAGCTGGTGTCCGTCTTTTCGTTCTATTTCGTGTTCATTTTCTCGACCACAAAAATGTTACATTAGGCAAAATAAAAAAAAAAGTTTGTTTCCGATGACATAACTTCAGAAATTTAAAAAAGGGGAGGAAGGTCGGAATTGTATTTTCTTTTCACTTTAAAAAAATTACTTCGACCCCAATTCAAGATAAGATACTCGTCGGTCACAATACTTCCGTGGGAGTAGATGACCTATAGAATATAATATGGTCGTGTTCATTTTTCTCGGCCAACAAAGAGTTTCAGTACTTATTGGGCCTTATGTAAAGCAATTCCGAGCTGAACAAGAGAATTTAAGAAGTCAAGAACGATAGTTAAACTTTATATAATCATCGTGCTATTGTACTTGTGTGATTATAGGAACAATTAATTGCAAATGAAACAATATTATTATAAATGAAGTTAGACGAGTTAGTGTGGTACATATACTATGGAGAGTCAGTGCAAATTAAATCGGCCATATAGATTGGCCAAAATTTAACGAATTAATTAAGAAAGCGTGATAATATTAGCGATAATTAAGAAGTATGGGATGGATGGGACGAATGGAAGCATTTACCCACACTTCTTAATCAATTCATGATGGACGGTACGAATTCTGCATCACCTACCCTAGTTGGTTATTATGGGTATAAGTCACAGTCAATCAATTTGAACAATGTTGCAATGGACGATTATTATGTATAACTTTGCTTGACTGTTTCTTAACAAAAATAAACAAAATTAACCAACAAAAAATTTTATACAAATAACACGTTGCATAATTATGATTAACATATAGAATGTATGTACACACCTGTCATTTTTAAAAGTGCAGGCAGTAGTACTACCAAACTAAAGATACAGTGTAGAGTGTCTCCAATTACGTCTCCCATTACGTTTTTTTGTTACGATTTACAAAATATTGACACTGATAGCATAAATGCATATACAATGTTACAATGTACCTCACTTTGAATGCAAATAATCATCTTGTCCCATGCGACATTCATTTGGTGTTGATTTGTGTTCGCAGTAAGTTAAAACGTATCCTTTTATATGCATGCGCGCTGTCAGTGTTTGTATTTTGTTTGTGTAATTTGTAACAAAAATAAAGTGTGTGAGATATTAAATACATCGTGCCGCCTAATTGAAAGTGTATAGTCTCTCTGATTCGGTAGTATTTGTGTTGAATTACATCATCGGATATAATTTAGATATTAAATCAGTCCAAAACATTTCTATAGAGGTGTGGGGTATGAACAATCATTCCGTTGTTCGGCAACTGTGTTAGGTGAGAGTACTTTGGACTGAACAAAAAGTTCAGATAATTTTTAATAAATACACAGAAATTTTGAAAAAAAATATAAACAACCTCTGAAAATAAGGGAGAAGATAACTTTAAGACAAATAAAGCAAGAATTATCTGACCTGCTAATGCTCTGTTAACATGGCGAAAGCTAGTCAGTGTGGTAAGAAGTTGTTAGAGTTGATTTTTTGGTCATGAGCCCATCAATTTTCTTATACAGAAAGCAGGATGTCGAATAAATGTACGAATATATATTGATATGATATAGTGTGTATATGTAGCAAATATATTTGATGGGAGTGGAGGGGGTGACAACCAATAAAAGGACAAGATATGGATTGTAGTAGAAAATGAATTGGGAGGGGGGGGGGCTTTTTCATCTATTAGTGTTTTTGTAGAGTGATAATGGTTCGATGATGACATTGGCGTCTGTAGTGGTGGCTGTGTGACCTAATGACACTAATGGACTATGGCACTACTGATTTGAATGAGCGTCGTCATGGAATGTTGGCTAAAAACAAAGTTTTGAAAGTATGCGAGTGAATAGTACATGTCTGTTTTTCATATGAAGAAAGTTCGGGTCATCATGATCACGGGAGAATTAGTTGGTACGGAAATAACGTACGGTGTCGTATTGATTCCAGGGACAGAAATGAAGGAACGCTGTGACATTGATGGTGACATTGGTAGCTACATTGGGTGGTGGAATACAAATAAGCATCACCGGTAGTTGTCGTGGTGATAGCACGTCTCATCGATTTCACCCAAACAAGTTTGCATCACTGGTTGATCTAATTTCAAGGATCTTATTCCAATAGGTCTATTCCAGCATGCTTGAAATGCCAATTTGTTTTCAATTCTGAAAAAAAAAGTAAATAAATCGACGAAAGGTAAATAAATCGACGATCAATTGAGTGTAAACTGAGCTCAGTTTTCAAACTGAAATAATAATAATATCCAAACATGATAATGAAACAGTAAAAAGTTTATTCTGCAGAACAACTCACGACAAATTGTTCCAACCACGGCTAAAGCTTTTAAAAGAAATCGAACATCCTAGGAGAAAAGGAACCATACTGTCACTCTCATTTCTCAAACATTTTTACATGAAAGGCATGGTGTGCTATACAAGAATCTAAAAACCACCGAGTGTACATTTTTCCACGCTTAATTGAAATTTGTTCGATTTTTGTCCCAGCGTACATCTGAAATAGACGAGAGTGAAATCGACATTGGGTCCTTTTCACAGTCATGTTTGAATCGCATAACTGTTTCACTCCAAACCATTCTATCGATTTTTGTTAAAACATTACTCGAAAAAGCTCTCTAACTTGCTGTAAGAAGTGTTACCTTTATTTTACTTATCTGTGTTCATTTCAGTGTAAACAGTCGGGACAGGTTGTCTAAGCCTCGTTGTAAAAAATGTAACTTTTCGAGAGAACGTTTTTTTTTTTAAAAATCCCTAAACATTTATCGTGACAAACAATTGGTGATATACTGAGATTTGTCACAGATATTATTAAAAGGAGATTAAGGTGAGATATTTTTTCCCGGTCGAACCTTAATCTACTTCCGATAAGTATCAAATGTAACGTTATACCCCAACCACCAAAGGTCGATTCTAATCCAATGGAATCAAATAAATCCTAAATGAAAATCAAATGAAATTCGAGGACAATTAAATTAGAAATAGTTCTCAATTTGTGGTTTCTTATCTCGATTATTAAAACCTTGGTGATATTTTTTACTTCGATGAGGATCGATACACGTTGGTTGAAGGAAAACGAATACCTTAAGTATTATTATAAGGTTGTTCTTATCAGGATTAATTTTAGTTCAAAAAGGCAACTTCGAGTGATTACCATAGTCAGAACAAAAAGTCAACTATAATAATGAAATGATACGAAAATTTAAAACGTTGGTCTAGACAACAACAACAACAACACACACACACACACACAAACAAACAAACAAACACACACACACACACACACACACACATATTTGACGGGTTTGAATTTAAAAATGAAACGTGCGAATATTAAATATTTTAAAATTTATTTGTATAAATTATATCGATGAACATTTTCTCCATACACTTATAAGAAAGAGTCCAACTAAATCCCCCTCTCGTTGAAGTAAGAATGTAATTTTGAAAAACCTTCATTTTGTCTATATCTTGTATTTTTTTTATCTTGTATATGTTTGTGAAAATATATATTTTTATGTGATCGTCTCGCAGTATCATGAACAGTGAATCAAGAAAGAAAGAACAATTTGGAAAACCTACATGGAGATATACCATTCTGTCGCGAACAGGTGATGTACTATTTTGCTCACGACTTTCAGGGGATGGGATACCAGATGCATACAGTCATCTCAAATAGTTTGAGTCGACAGGTCTGTGTATCAGAGTCTCTTACTGTCTGTGTATTTCCTATTGAAAAATATACAGCTTTAGTACCCCCCAAAAGTAAAAAAAAAGACGCCCCTCTTCTGTAACGTGAGACACTCGTTAACTTTTAAAACGACAGTGTCCATACCTATGTCCCGTATGTCATACAGTTCGGAATTTCCGTTCGATTTAAGTCATTGGTAATGCGACAACAATCCATTCGATTGTTTCTGGGAAACATATGATTCGACCGTAAAACTTTGTACAGTTAAATTCGTAGATGATATATACAACTCTTAAGACTTTTCATCCTAAAGTTACTGTAGACCAAATAATTTTTTTTTTCAATTCCAATTGTATATGTTGTGCCATACAAACATAAACCACTCTCTTTTGTTAAATATCGGTGTCATTAATTTTCAACTTTGGAGAGTCCTTGGTAACTTATTTGGGAGCGGTAATGTCACTTGGTTATTTTTGAAAAGTCATTTCCCCGCCATTCCCACGATACTTTTCATGAATTAACACTTTACAGTTTAACTCAGAAAAAAACCCACTAGATACGGGTTGGTAATCGAACTTGAACCACTCAATTTCCCTAATTTGGCCTTCACCGTCACAAGCAGTCACAAACGGCATTCAGATTTGGATTTGAAATTTGAGATTTTATTTCTTACTAAAGCCTAAAAATAAACTTGTTTGGTTCCGGTTACCCAACCCCACCTAGTGTTTCATTGCCGACCCTAAACCCTTTTTTTTCAGATATTCGAGAGAAAAATAATGAAATCGCGAAAATTGTGAAGTCTTGGCGAGAAAAAGTGGATGCGGAAACTGACATCAACTTAAAAAGACAAATATAAACCTGTTCTTCCAATCTATAATGGCTGTACATCTGATAGGAGAAAAATAACACAGAGACCATTTGGAAAACAATGGAAAACACATCTGAACTAGGGATTCACACATGCAAAAAAAATAAACTAAATTAAAAATCTACCTACCCCACCTCTTCTAAAATTGAGCGTGATCGGAACCACACAATATTTTTTTATATCAGGCCTAAAGTAACATAGCTACAATCATTCTCTGACAATGTGCGTGGATCTTAATGTCCTCGTTATTTCCTTTTCAGAATTGAAATTACGTATAACGCTTTAAAAGTCCGACATCGCTGTTTAAGTTCCAGTACATCTTATTACTATCGAGTGACTGGCCATTATTTAAACTTTTAACGAACATCGGTCGCAAAATTAATAAAACTATCCGATTTTCGATAAGAGATTGTCACCCTTTAACGACTTTGTGATCACTGAACGATTAAAGGGCTGTCCTGCGCCTGTCAACATGTCGGAAATCTATAGCTATCACATTTGGGGCAAATTGACAGATAATTAACAATTACTAGTTTTAATGAGAGGGGTACGTCTTACCACGTGACGTGCCCAAAACCTTTGGATCCATTATTCAGAGTCCAGGGCTCTCCCTCTGGTGGGAAACACACAAATATGTACAGAAGACAACCCAATCAGTGGGGACGGTTGAATTATACGCTAAGAAGGTATTTTAGAATATGTGAAAAAATGAAAACAGCGTTTTAGAATCGATAGGCATTCTTAACAGCCTACGGGTCGTCTTCAAGATAATGCAAAATTACCAACAGGCATTTAGGCGCTCATATCCGAAATCGATGCAGTCGTTGCAAAATAACGTACAAGAAGAAAGCAAGATGACGAATTCCGTCGCTTATTGATCGGCGAACTTCGTAGATGTATGCAACTGTTCAGTCGATACTTCTCTGAAAACACGGACAGGTGGCAGACAGGTAGCCAAAACCACACGACCACTCAAGCTATTGAATATTGGTTGCCTTCAGAGTTACCCTGGAACAATGAACTTGGACTAAAATAATTTTGGAAAGTTTTTAGAGATTGAAGCAGTTGCAGTGTTCACTATACAAGAGTCTCTTTCTCTCTCTCTCTCTCTCTCTCTCTCTCTCTCTCTCTCTCTCTCTCTCTCTCTCTCTCTCTCTCTCTCTCTCTCGCTCTCTCGCTCTCTCTCTCTCTCTCTCTCTCTCTCTCTCTCTCTCGCTCTCTCGCTCTCTCTCTCTCTCTCTCTCTCTCTCTCTCTCTCTCTCTCTCTCTCTCTCTCTCTCTCTCTCTCTCTCTCTCTCTCTCTCTCATAGTGGCATTGTCAATAAACGAACGTGTCATGTTAGCTCCAAGGCAATATATCTCAACTTCGAATTCAGTTTAATATACATTTAATCTTCATCTCGCTCTAACGCAGGTTATGCACTGTAAAAGGAGCGTTACTTGTTAGGCAGGCATTCTCTGGCACATTCTGTACACAGACACTTTTACGCCGATACTCATTTTATATGTAGACTTAATGAAATAATCATCAAATTCGAGGCCACTTTTTCGCACCCTTGTTACATACCTGTACAAAGTTAGAACACGGTGACACAACCGATTACATAAAACTTTGAGTAGCTTAACTCTTGTACACGGTTATAAGTCGAGCGACCTCTAGTGGTATTGCTATATCTCTTCGGCTTTATAGGGCTAATTTTCAATCCTGGGTTAGTGTCGAAACTCCCAAAGTGTATAAAGCCAACATTTCCACGAATACTGTCTCCAAAACACAACTTTTTTTTCAAAATACAGTGACAGATTTCTTTCCTGTATGTTTATAACACTGTAGTCCAACACTAGGGGTTAAACAAATTTGTAATACTCTCTAGAATATCAGTTTCATAGGCGCTGTATGAGCTCTGTGATGAGCGTGTTACATGGTCAAAGTCATCTAGCATATATAATGAGCGTCGTCGACACCTGTTTATGCAGATTAGGTCTTTAAAGGCCCAATCACGATTAGGAATACAAATTAGGTGTGGAAAACGGTTGTCTGGCAGAGCTTTAGAGAAGGTTTGTCCAGAATGGGCCTATGTTATGCCCCCACTTATAAGATAACATTAATGCAAGAATTTACGATTGAAACTATCATATTACTAAAACCCTAGGCTAGGCAATGACGTTGTTCCTGCATACTTTTCTTTTTCGTTTTGTCTATTTCGGAATCTCATTTTGTTTTGTTTAAGTTGAGTTTGTGATACAGAGTACACATAAAAGTACAAAGGGCAAACACATTTCCATATTCTATCTCTGCCCCGAAGGATTTGTATAACATTTGACGTTCTCTTAGAGTATAGAATAGATAAAGCGAATATGAGAGAATGGGTCCTGACAGAGTATATCGACTGATTGTCACGGATCGAAATTTTCTTTCTCTGATAACATAATTCTGAATTTACTGGTTGATATTTTTTAAACAATGCAAGAGATTATGAAAGGCAAGTTGTACATTTTAAATATGAAAAAAACATTGTCAAGCTAACGGAAGGAATCACCATCGCTTTCCCTTTTTCGGATCAATACCTGTACCATTTTAAGCTCTGATTTCTATACTTACATATAAAGCGGTAACATGACAAGGACATTGAGATTGATGACAATGGCAGTAATAGCAGAGAGATATAGGAATTTTGCTATGTATAGCATTTAATCCAACTGTATTCATGATTACCGAATTAGAAAACTTCATTTGACAAAGTTGATGGCGCTATTTGAAATCATATGTTTAACTTCTACTGCTATCGTTGTGTGACAAACATGTTTGAGGGCGCTATTCTCATTCAACAGACACCTTGTACGAGTTTTCCACCTTTTTGAGAACATAGGTTATTTCAATATCATTTTGTTGTGTTTATCTAACAGGATAGAATAAATTACGGCACACAGACTCATGAGCAGACTCATTGTACAGAATCCACACCGATAGCTACAGATTCACAGACAAACTCGTGCAAATAAATAATGTGTATGTATGTATGTATGTATGTATGTATGTATGTATGTATGTATGTATGTATGTATGTATGTATGTATGTATGTCTGTGTGAGTGTGTGTGTGTATTTATGTATGTATGTATGTATGTATGTATGTATGTATGTATGTATGTCTGTGTGAGTGTGTGTGTGTATTTATGTATGTATGTATGTATGTATGTATGTATGTATGTATGTATGTATGTATGTATGTATGTATGTATGTATGTATGTATGTATTAATATCCTCATCTATTTTTCAATCGCTATTCTGTATATTTATACTTATAGTGTTTACTATAAGGTTCATTTTATATTTCAACTAAATCCGTTAGCATAAAATCTATTGGTTGAAAACTGTGTCGATAGAAATAAACCTTCCGCGAGACCAATTTCCTTTTCTTAATACAGCGAAACTGTTCCAAGACAGAGGACAGCCACAATGTCTGCTATTTTTTTCTTCATTTTGATGTCATTGCCATTTATTTTACGTTTGGTGTAATTGTCACAGTACATGTACACTAAAACGTGGTCAGTATGTTTTTAATCTAGAATATGAATGTGCCTGACAGGTGGAAATGAACTCTTTTTCTGTTCTTACTTTGCTCAAGTAAAATTCCAATCTATTCTCAGTTAAAATGAATAAAGTAATCCGATGTATATAATAAATACAATTATTTGAAATAGAGGAGGGAATGATATCAAAATTGAGTCATTTTAGAACCCAATATGACCGCTTAATATTGGAGTAATTGTAAAAAATTGATGATTTTTTTGAAAAGTAGACGGCGGTGAACACCCTAAATTTCCTTTATTATTTCAAACAGAATAGTGATTTCCTATTTGACATTTACTCGTAGTTTACGTCTTCGGAATGTTTACCATATTAAGTTTATATAGCACCAGAAACAGCGAGGGTGTATATTATTATGATTTTACTGTCGCGTTCTAAGAATAAGTGCGCCACCACCGTCAACTAATGGTTGATGGACGAGAGAATGTGCGTAACGCAGTGGAGCACTCGGTTGATGCGATATCTACACTGTAGCCCGATACAAGTTCATTACGTAGCTTACACCACGTGCACATATCAATCACATGTTTAATCAATTGATAAAGATAACATTTCTCGCCCTCGTATCGTTGAAAGCAGAATATTAATCATAACACTACTGAAAGTTTTGGGAAGGCTATGATTTTGAATGGACAGCAAATACACCTGTGTGTGGTCATCAATTGACCAAACGGGTTTTTAGGACATATTCACATATTAACAAGTCACTGTGTGCAACAAGTGATCGAGTGATTGGCCAATTCTTGTTAACCCCGTCTTAATATAAATTGCATCGTATCAGTGCAATATCCGGATATTGTACCGAACCAGTGGAATATTACATAATGCTGATGTAATCACCCAAAATAATCTACTTCGTGAAATTCTCTTACAGAATAGTCAACTTCGATTAAATTGAATGATTCACGCTTTAGGAGACAACATATTAGCTGCAGCTGTAAAATCAATTCCGTATACACCAGACAAGCATAACGATTCACAATATGATACAAACGGAATAGCTGAGTGATAAGATATTTTGAAAAAAAAATCCGTAATCTATTTAAATGAGAAATGAGGTTTGGGCAAATAACTTAGAGATGGCAGCAAGGTAGGGGTGAGGGAATTGCCATAATTTATAGGTGAGGCGCGAAATATATTAGATGTTTTAATAGGGGCTATGCAAATTCGTCTGATAGGGGATGGGGCTTGAAATAGTTTTGTCTTGACTAATGACAAATAAACCCCCAAAGTAGTCTTAACATTCTTGCAGCTTCGTCAGAATAATGTACACTTCATATATTACTATTTATATATTGCTTGTGAGGCAGATTATTGTCGCAAGAGAATGTTTCGCTTTGTCTGCCTTAATTTCTATTCTTTTGAGGCATTGGAGACCGTATTCAAGTATTCTGCCATGGCTATCTAGATTATATACACGGTTTGATATTTTATACCTCTAAATGGCCTACACGTCCCTATCTTAAAGAACTTCCACGGTGTGAAAGGACAGCCCTCCTCTACATATCATCAATATCATGGATCTCACACCTAAAATCATAATTGAAGGGAAACGAGCTACTGGCTAACTATTTATAATAGGTTATAGCTCAATATGTGCTTTCTCTTTGCGAAGTCGACATTTATTTATAAAGAAATATCTTAAGCCTGTAGTCGATTGCTGCTAGTACTGTTATTTTAACGGAGTGTATTGATGAACTGCATAATATAAATATCTCCATCACGCGCAGTGGTAAAGTAGGGGGGCCGAGGGTTACCACACGTACACATACAACAAATTGTACATTAATTCAACATCTCTGTGTAGCATGGGCGGGGGAGGGGCTACTGAAAGTGCAACTAGTATAGTGGGCCTTGAAATCTTTTGAAAGCGCTTGAGGAAGTTTGTCAGAAACGTGATCATGCACATATATCATCGAAACTTGACTATTGTAATGCCCTTTTGTATTGGCTGCCAGGTAAAGACATTGTCTCCCTTCAACATGCCTAAAATACAGCAACTTAGCTATGATTGTGTCACGTACAAAGTTAAAGATAACAGATCACATCACACCGGTTCTTTCTGACCTTCACTCGCTACCTGACCATTACAGGATTCAATACAAAGTACTACTGATCACCTCCAAGGCACTCAATAACACTACTCCTAGTTACATCGATGACTTAATTAACATTTCAAATAACAAAAGTCTACTTCATGTACCCCGTTGTAATACAAAGTCATACGGTGAGAGTGCGTTCTCGCGAGCAGCGCCAGTCTTATGGTACAGTTACCACTTGAACTTCGTTCATCACCAACTGTTGATAAATTCAAGAAGGACATCAAGATACATCTGTTTGCAAGAGATTTCTAACTTATTACAATGATCTACCACTGTGTCTGTTCAGCGCCATAGAACATTACGTCGTATTGGATTTTGGCACTATACAAATTCGTTTGATTGATTGATTGATTGATTGATTGATTGATTGATTGATTGATTGATTGATTGATTGAAGGTGAGGAGGCTTCTTTGGTGTATATCCTGCCTTAAATTCTGCTCGTTCCCTCCAATCTGACTGATGCAGAGGCGGTTGATGAATTAGTATACAGACAAGTTGTCCATCATGATCGGGTATTGGCTAATGCAAAGGAACATTATAATGTATCAGGTCACAGTGTATTAATTTAGAGTCACCCAGAGGGTTTTCTCCTTATACACACTCTCTCATTTGATTCAAATCAGTGAAATGACAGCGTGCATATGAAGGTGACCTTGACTGGTGTCTACTTCACTCTCAAACCCCCACACTCATTAGTTCACGATACGTGTACAGCATTGGTCATGTATAGATTATTGACATGCTTCGATTACTGTCTGACACGCACAGGCTGTTTTGTTCAATACAGATCTTTTGAAACTTCAAGTGAGGACTTCCCTTTTTCTCTATGGACTATAATTGCGTATCTTTCTAGGCGTACGCGTTTTACTTATCTTTCAATGAATTTTTTTTTTTTACAGATGTGAAAGAATTGATCGCAAGTCTCTTTACCAAGAGTTAATATACTTTCTTCAAGTGTGCAACGGACAAAATATGAAATGAAAACAGAACAAAAAAATACACTAAAAAAGACAACATGAAATAATCCATAAAAACGTAGAGAAAAAAGGACATGGTATTAAAATGGCCAAATAGGTGTCTAGCTTAATCAATAAAAACAACATAAATTAATATATACCAATTCATGGTTTGTAATACACTACATTTGTACTGGTGAAAGAAAGAAAACAACAACAACAAACAAACAAACAAACAAACAAACAAACAAACACACAAAACAAATAAACACAAGCATTAGAAAATTTGTCCATTGTAACCAAACTGAGGTAAACACAAGTAATCACTAAGTCTAATCCACTCTATGTATGCCTGTCACATTCTCGTAAGCCAGAGCACATCGTGCTGCTGAAGCAACCCATTGGCGGTGGTGCGTCTTGGACGGTGCCGTAAAAGAGACTGTTGTCGACGGTGCCGTAAAAGAGACTGTGGTCGACGATGATGGCCTGTAGCTTCTCATATTGAAATATCACCGTGTTCAAAACGGTTGATTTACTTCTTGTGTCTATTTTTGATTATAAGTATTTATTATAAGTATTGTTTGCCCAGTTTGTCAAAAATAATTAGTTCCTGTACGTAGAATAACAAACTTTTTGCATACTTATACATGTTACTATTTTTGATATTATGAGTCCTAAACTCAGACTTACTCTCTGTTGATTCACTGTGACTTATTCAAGTAGAAAAAATAAAACTGAAAAACAAATACCCATTTCATATCTCTGTGGACACTTTATATAAATCAAAGAGCGCATAATAACGTTACGGCCGAAGAAGAAAATGGATGGCATGGCAAGAAGCAGAAACAAAGTGAAAACAAAGTAATTGCATTTGACATAATCAAATGAAATGGAAACTCTCGGAGCAGCAAAAGTAATGAAAAATTGATCTGTTATGTATGTTTTATGTGATTGAAGTTTATGACCTAAATATTTGATTGCTATCCTCACGAGTGGCGTTGATAAACAGCTCTGAACACGTTGTCTGAAGCAATTCAGTGAATTTGTTACGACATGCAAAATCAAGTAAAAGCCTTATAAAACATCTGGGTTTTAAGACTACATTCTTTTCTTGATACGGAACACTATCGTGAAGCAATCGTTCAAACTGCACATTGATTTTGAGTGGAGAAGACGATACAGGTTGACCTTTTGACCCCACTGAATGGATCAGACACAAGGTCGTCCGTGTAATGTTAAATCTATACATTTATCACGGTAAATATTGCATTGGCATTAACTCAACTGTTCGTTACGGAACAAGTAAGTTTAATGAACTTCAAATTGTCTTGCTTTGTAGAGAATCATATCGGCTTGTTTATCAATACCGATCTACTTCCTCCATTAAAACCGAAGGTCGCTGTTATCGAAGCAGTCGATTCAATCAACGCACCGGTAATGCATTATTAAAAGAAATATCATGGAGGCGCAACGACTATGAAAGATAAGTGTGTGTGTGTGTGTGTGTGTGTGTGTGTGTGTGTGTGTGTGTGTTGGGGGTTATGCGAGGAGGCACACAAAACCAGTTGTATATATGATTAAACAAATGTACAGCTTTACCTATCTACCTACCTACCCACCCACATATCTACCTATCTACAAACAGACATACATACATACAGGTAGGCAGAAAGAGACAGACAGACAGACAGACATACATACATACATACATACAGACAGACAGACAGACAGACAGACAGACAGACAGACATGTAGATGATGACACATAAGCGTTCGGAGTTGAATAGACAAAGGAGACATAACGACAACTGTGAAATTTAAACGTATTGTCTCAGAGACATGTACCACTGATGACACATAGAAAAATAAACCAGTACTTAGACATAGGCACAGAACTCTGTACACACACACACACACACACGCACACACACACACACGCACACACACACACACACACACACACACACACACACACACACACACACACACACATATATATATATATATAATCACATGTTTTCTTACACGAAACGGTTAGTAGCAAATAAAAAACAAGACACGCGTTTAAGATGAATTGCACAGGAAGCGATCACTAGGTACACATTTCGTTAATGATATAATTACTGATATTGACTCCGATTGCCATGGAAACGTGACATTTTGCATCCCTCACAGATTTTGATGATAAAAAAACAGATTGATATATTTTATTTCATAACTCATAAACAGATTTTTTCTTGATTGATTCAATATATCAATTTTTAATGGAATAGTTCCGTAGCATATGTCAGCTCGTAAATTCGTGTGGATGCATTAGGGAAATCAAAGTAGGCTGTGAAAGGTAAACGAGACCCGATTTATTCCACAAACGATGGCACCCACGTCGTATATATCTCTCTCTCGATGGACCGTCATATGGCAATATGGATAAAAAATGGGTCTATATTTAGGATCGTTGATTGAAAAAAAAGTTTTTAAAACCCCCCACGAAAGTCCAACTTTGTAAAATGTGTAAAAGGTTTGTTAGGAAGTTGCTTCTTTTTCAAGTAGGACAAATAGTGAAGCTGTTATCAATTATCCAAAAGAAGTGTCCATATTTTTCAAAAGAAATGTCCAGATCTTCCAAAAGAATTGACCATATTTTTCAATTTCAAAAAAGAAAGGCCATATTTTTCATACTCATGACCACTTTAAGCCTATTTTATGATCCTCTACGTATTTCATTGAATTCAATTTCAAGCCTTTTCCTTGCACTCTTACAGCAAATCAAGAACAGCTCCTTACTAATATTAATAAAATGCATAATTCTTTTGCAGTGAGCAACCTAAAACAACCAAGTTATACAGTTAGAATGTCTGTCTGTTTTTGAAAAAAAATTAAAGAAATAAGAATTAATCATAATTGTTCACTTGACTTAATTTTGAATTTAAAGCAAGTTTCACTATATTCATTTCGAAAATCCTGCTGAGGTACGAAACTAGTCGAAGATTCAAACTAATTTGTACTGGTTTACTGCTGAATTTACAAATGTTACAATTCAATATGTTGTCATGCATTTCGTAATTACTGTGTTTGGGTTTCAGATGGAAAAGTGAACGAAATAATGCTA
>NC_135552.1:5379980-5545893 GCF_964340395.1 Glandiceps talaboti
TGACAGCATTTCTGGCGATATCTAGTAGATTTAGAAGTAGTAATTTTCCACTCTTTTATGAATGCACGGAGTTCTTTTACGCCCATTTTGTTGACAGCTTCGTACATCGCCATACTATTAGATGCCACGACGAAAATACATGTTAAATACGTTCACATACCACTGGCGAAGTTCAAAATTATTTGATATGTGTTTTTTCATCCGTGAAGGCACATTCTTAGTTAACAATTAATTAAAGTAATTAGATGTAAATTGGTTAATTAAATTCTGTATGGTAATAATGATATATTTTGCTGACTGAAAACGAAAGAAAATATGTTGTCAAAATAATTATGTAGTATTCACTAATACTTAGACGATTTTTAAAAATAAAGGAAAAATCAAGCTAATTTTATTAAAAATGTGATATAATTTGGTTTGTTGATTCACCTATTACATGGTCCATTTTATTTTCATCAACGAACAATGTATTACTACTTGTAATGTCACGCTTCAAAACAATCGCGCATTCCATGAACAACCCGCTGTAAATCTGTTCTGCAGATTCCCTTCGCCAATAAGCCACTTGAGTGATGACCCCCTTTGAATATCAGAGAGAGAGAGAAAGAAACCAATCTGCGCATGTCTACTTTAAGCGCTAGCAGAACGAGAAGGTGTATATTGTGTGACATCGACATATCGAAGACTGCCATGCTAAACGTTTAGGGACCGCAAGCTGCGAACGTTCACTTGATATTTCCTCCATTCTCCATTCGGTGAGTACAAAACAAAATACACGTAATGCCGATGTCACAGTTTGCTTTGTTGTCGTAGTAAGACGGGGAGGGGATGAACAATCGCGTGAATGTTGCCGAAACCGGTGCGTGCAAGCACAGAATGCCATAAACATTCGGACATGGGCTTTGCATACGTACACAGCACTAGCACTAACATTCGTGCGTGGCAATTGCCATGGAAATAGCGGGAAACCATATCCGTGCGGCATTGAATAACTCCAAATGAAAGGCGAGACTGAAGCTATTTTTGTATTTGTTATTACAAGCCATTTTAGGTAACGCTTGTTCTGGCGTTTGTTAATATATATATATATATATATATATATATATATATATATATATATATATATATATATATATATATATATATATATCTGTGTGTGTGTGTGTGTGTGTGTGTGTGTGTGTGTTTGTGTGTTTGTGTATTTATAGATACGATAGAAAAGGAAATGCTTTTTAAGATTCAATATAGGACACAGTTCGTAACGTTACTGTGTCATACAACATGGTACACTGATGCAAATCAAAAGACAACGACAGCGTGTAGGCTACAGACGAAGCACTAGATATACTGCACTGTACTATGCATCCACATCTATGTATTTGTTCGTGAATTGTAAAGAGAAACGTACTTTTTTGACAACCTTGCGTCATCGCTTAAAATCGTTCCGAGTCGTGCTCACTTCTATCGACAAACTCCAATATGCTTTGTCTGGGGAGCAACAACAAAACGACTTTAATATGAGTAAAATCGATAATGATTTAGCTATGATATGTCAGATATTTTAACTTATGCATAGCGCATGAAGAGACAATATCAACGCTGGATACCATTCAGTCTCGCATTGGTTGTACGCTGTGTGTCTGCTATCCGCCATCTTGGTGTCATTTTAATTGCAATTTTGTACTCGTTGCGTTTGCCATCAGACTACTATGTATTCACTGCATTTATGATTGAGGGAACGTGCTGTTTCGCATACCGATTTTTGAATATTTTTTGGAATTTAGAATTTAGAAGGGTTGGAAGATCAGTAACCGGACAGCGTTGATGTCATATATGATAGTGAACATCTAGAAAAATACATGCACATGTTTGAATGCTCACTTTGTCAGAATATCAGCTCGGGTATGGCCATGGGTATACGACTTATAAAACAATCTCTCTGTACATCTTTGTACCGCGACATCTCTGCTCCATCTCCATCTCTCTCTCTCTCTCTCTCTCTCTCTCTCTCTCTCTCTCTCTCTCTCTCTCTCTCTCTCTCTCTCTCTCTCTCTCTCTCTCTCTCTCGCTCTCTCTCTCTCTCTCACAATATATATTTCATCCAAAACAGAGGAAATCTATATATAAACAATTTCGTGCCACGAGAAAAGCCCCCCCCCCCCCGCTCAACACTTGTTTTTTTTCTTCATCGATTTTAGAACGACGTTATTCAAAAATGTGTTGATCCGGATAGTTTGTCACACATTTACGGTATAATCGTCACAACTGAGAAGTATATTACGTACATTCTTGGAAGTCACGATCTTGGAAAATGTCTTTCGATATTTGATGTCCAATTTTATGAAGGCGAAGAATTCATCGATTTGTAAGGAAGAAAATGGTGAATGCTCAACGCATAGATATCATAAATCACATGCACAGTCCTCTGAAAGTAATTTAATTTTCTCGTCGAATCATTCTTTCAATTTACAGCTGCCGCCTACGCGGACCATCCGGGTAGTTGTATAACGCACCGCACTCGTCGTAGTTTCTACAAAACTTGGAACGCATTTTTCTACCGACATTATTCGAGATTCCGTGTGAAAACAAGACACGGCGGCATTTCCATATTTTTTTTAATTTTTCTTTTGGTAGAACGTAACTCTGTGTCAGATACTTTATTGTCTCCATGGTTTGGTATATTAAATCCACATTTGGGTTCTAGAAGGAAATGAACTTGAGACTCGAAAATAGTGCCATATAAAACAAGACTTTCGTATAAATAGATTCAGAGGGAAAAAGCTAAGTATTGATAACTTTGTAGGCCAAATAGTCGATGTATATGACACCAATTTACCGTAAAATATGACGTGGACATGCGGTAAATGCATTCTATTGCCGAATATTATTTTACGTAAACAACAAATAATTGAAATTCTGAACGCCAGAATAATTAAACACGGAATGTCAGCGTCCATTTTGATAAGCTGTATTCCCATGAAATATGTTTGCCACTGTTCCTGCTCACTTCAGTTTTCGTCAACATGAAATACCGATTTTTCCCTGGGGCACTATGTAATATTTTCAAGTTTGTTGACGGCAATGGATTCCCAGTGTTGAAATATGAATACCATTGCGCATGTGTAGTAAGTGTGTGCATCAGTCAATCACGCATGCACGTGACACAATGACAAGTTTTCTTTTTCCTTTTAACACACAGTAAACTCTAATTTGAATAATCAGACAGGCAATTTTATTACAAAATGGCGTCCCCCTTTCAAATCTTTTATAAAAAGTTGTTTTAGAAAATGAGTAATTTCTTGATGTTTGTCTTAAATCAGGTATCAAATTTAAATAGTTTCCTTTGATTTGGAGTCATGGTGGCGCTGAATTAATAGCAAGTTGCTTGTATGTTCGACCCTCGTCGCTGCCATTTCTTTCTGATTGGCTACAGTCCTTGGGCAAGATTTGAACCACGATTGTGCCTCATTCAACCCAGGTGTATAATTGGGGACCTGATAAGGTAGAGGTTGTAATGTGAATGCTTTAATCATATGTGCTTATAGCGGCTGCAACGGATTGTTTTCTATCTAGGGAGTAGAGGAAGTACAATGGGTCGCTGTGTCACTATACATGCTGGAGGTAATATTTGGTAGTGCCCTGTGCTCTCTGGAGAACATGTCATGTGTATTATAGAAACTACTACAGTAGATGTATATTACCCCGAGTGCTGCTATACAGCAACTATTTCCCGAGGTTAAAACCAAGAGAACTATTTGCTACATAACAGCACGAGGGGTAATATGACATCCATCCACTAGTGCCCGAATAAGGCCAAGCAATAATGATTTTATAACACATCATATTCTCAGACAGTCATACAAATCACCGATAGGGCTACTGCAACAGTGCCCTTGGCAAAATAGAAAACGAAGATTGTCCTCTAGCTCTGTATGCAAATTGAGGTCACTATGGGTCACAAGTACACACACCACGTGATACGTTATAAGCCAATTACTGAAGGGTATATGAAAACGACGTATTACAATTATTTTTATGACCGTTTTGTTTTTCAACCTGTTATAGTAGATGCCTATCATTTTTCTATGAGCAACTACAATATGACCTTTTCGCGTTTTGTAGTTAGAGTATGCACTGCTATTATGTTCTCAGAGGCGTGTTGAGTATGAGGTGTCATTTCAAACATTCCCCCCCCCCCCCCGGTGGTTAAATTACATTTTTCAGAGACCCACAAACATCACGCCATCAATCATGCTGACATTGTTTTTCGTTCCATTTTATTTTTAATTAGAGGATGTTCATTTTATTTTACAGCAAAGCAAGTTGTGTAGACTAACATTTCAATCAAAACACAGCAAATGTAAACAATTCAATACAAAATCTCAATACGGTAAACATAAAGCACAACAGCCGTCACGCGATTTAAAAGTGATCGTCGAATAAATAGCAAACAGTGATAACTATATACACAGAGTTATCAGTGATATATTTTCCAAGATCTACTCAGTCTGGGGACTCACTAGTTAACACACAATAAAATGCAATTCTTCCTATTTCGAACCCCTGAATAGAAAAAAAAGACGTCTGCCCTTCTCCTGTTTGACGTCTCAGCTTTATAATTCCATTTTGACAGCAACCTATTCTACAATGTGTTTACTCTCAATGATGAATCAATACTGCATTAGTTAAATTGCCTAGAAATTTGAAGCGCTGTCTTGTCGGCTAAATCAATTACTTATTCAATATGTGTGCCCCCGCCGTGAAAGAACACATAATATGAGCGAGCTTGTGGTTGTCATCTAACAATGTCCCCCCTCATTATCTAAAAAAAAAAGGTTTATCACACTCTGGTTTTGTATCTTCAGGTAATATAAGATAAGAAGTTCAATCATAATTAAATAAGTTGCATCTCGTCTTTTAACATGAACCCTGTTTTTACATGCTACATATCGCCGGACTCGTGACTTGTAAAATGGTGTTAGTGAAATACTGATACAATGTGAAAATCGTTCTTACAGGAGGTTTCAAGTCTGAGCATGCGTAAGTCTGCGTACTCCTAGTGACAGACACACTCGCATATGTATGTATGTATGTATGTATGTATGTATGTATGTATGTATGTATGTATGTATGTATATGTGTATCTATCAACGTTGAACAGATTAGGAATACAATTTACATTCTCTGACACATTTTGATGTCTGTTGTAACCTTAGACTTATAATCCAAATTCCATCAAAGTCTCCATATCTCTAGTCATGTCCCCCCCCTAAATTGTTAACCTCTCTGTACCATACCTAGCATCAATCACTACCCTTTAATGTTAAGTTCTTTTACTTTTACTTTACAGCAAAATCCACAAAACAATGCTTTTCAATTACCATGGTAATGATATGCACCCTGTCATGTGACATTGGCCTTAGTTTTGCTATTTCAACATCTGAGTTAAATGTTTATATATAACTATACTCCTAAGTTCTTATTCCAACAGTGTTGAAAAAAAATGCCAATGGCGTTGTAGTACAACTGACTATATTGAAATTAATTAAGTCGTAATGGGGGTACATTACATAAGGCAATTAAATCAATATGCAGATGAAGTAGCAAAAGCTTTCAAAATTGAAGAGTTCACTATCATTCGCAGTAATTGCGACCCACAATGTAATCCAAATAAAAAAATAAGTAATTTTGTTCCTGTTGTTATTGTTTTTGATATACACCAGTCCGATGTGGTGAAAGCAGCTACATTGTTTTTATTTACCAATATTTCGCATTCTCACACCACTTGACATAACCTCGCCATATAGCGTTGAGGATCTGAGGAGATCTTTGTAGTTTTAAAAAAAGTGTCTGTTTTGCACAAAATCGTTAGTTAATTTTGTATAACAAGGATCTTATCATCAATTAATGATCATGACATCATGTGTTTGAACGCCAAAACAAATGTTAACGTGGCCATATGAATGAAGATTGGCTATTTATTTTGGATTTTCAAAACAATTTTATCATGGCTTCCTACTTGAAAAATCTCAAGTCTGTTTGTAATCAAAACAATTCAAAAAACTCTCGCAAACCTTTGCAATCGACCCAGCTGTATAATGTTCAGTCTCTGGACTGAAAAAGTACATTTTTAATCTAATTTTGTAGACCATTTTAAATTTAAACAGTCTCCACCAAGTAACGTAGATGCCCCAAGAAACATCCCCAGCATTACATTTATCAGCTTAGAAATTTAGAGCTTGGATGATATTTTGACCTAATTTGTATATCACTGATTTTAATTTGCCTTGCACATACCATGCTATCTTCTGGCGAAATATTATACCACAGTCCATATTATTGTGAACCTAGTCAATTAACATCTCAATACCCAAAGGAACAAAACGATACAGATATAAGATAAAATCTACCCAAGGGGTATTCAGGTTTAAGACTTAATTCCAAAATAGTTATTTTGGATCGTATACGTGTGTTCTTACGTTAAGTTGTTCTCAAAACCAAACGGATACAGACACAAAGGGATATGTTGGTAATGTGCCGATATTCCTACTGTGCCTCGGCACATTTATGCTAATATGACCTCAACGTGACCTCACCACTATGTTGTTGAATTAACAAAACCTTTCAAGTAGCGATGCGCATTTATTTAGAACTTCTAAGTATTTTTATCAGGTGAGATCCTGTGGTTTATCGTCGCCGAAATATAATATACTCGTCGCGGTACATCGATTGCACACTGTCGTTTCCCCCCGACATCGATTTATGTGGTGATTGAATCGAGTACACAATACCTACACGTACGTGTTATATTAAGTGTGAGCTGCACGTCGTATTAGATCATACATTCACCTATGACCTATGACCTATGACTAATACTTCGATTCTTACATCACAATTCTTTCGTTATTGTTTATCCTTCTATTCAAAACATGGCTGTAACAAATTCATGATTTTGAAGTGACTGTAGAATCCATCTGATATTACGTGTGTTTTCATATTGGATATATATATATATATATATATATATATATATATATATATATATAAAACTATTAAAAATAGTACAGTATCAAGTAAGATACACAGGAGCCGTTACACAGTGTTTCATGCTTACGCAATCATCGGACGACTAACGGTACAGTCAGTGATGTTCTACTATAAAAGTTCAAAAATTCTAAGGTTCCATTTCACGTGATATGGGCGCCACAGTGGAAGTTGGTCAGTACATATCTATTTTGATGTCGGCACTTTGAGATTAATTCTGATCGTTTGTTTAATAAATTGGATTTGTCAGCGTAGATGATACATAGTTTTTCTATGAAAAATAGATATGTACAGATATGTACTGACCAACTTCCACTGTGGCGCCCATATCACGTGAAATGGAACCTTAGAATTTTTGAACTTTTATAGTAGAACATCACTGACTGTACCGTTAGTCGTCCGATGATTGCGTAAGCATGAAACACCGTGTAACGGCTCATGTGTATCTTACTTGATACTGTACTATTTTTAATAGTTATACCGCTCTACATGTATATGTATTGAGCACTGTTTGCTCCAGTATAGACATATTGTATATGTTGAGTTGGTGTGTATATATATATATATATATATATATATATATATATATATATATATATATATATATATATATATATATATATATGTACGTCGTGTAGATGTACCTTTAAAACATATACATATATACATTTTGTAATGTAAAGATTGTTCAGGAGTACTACTGAATTCCCACAAACCCTCTTTCCTCTCTCGCATTTAAACTGAATACCTTCCATAAGGGCAAAGACTTTAGATTTTCGTTCCTACACGCAATGATTGTTGGAATGCATGCAACAGAACATATGCGAATAATTATGACTGTATGAAGTATGTACCAAATTATATTGAATTTCAAGTATGCATTTTGATGATATAATCTAATTACTGACAAATCAATAATTATGCAAATGATTCATTACAACTAAACGCTAAATCATCAAACTTTATATGGTGCATGAACTTTTTCACCATCGATATATATACCAAATTATATTAAATTTGAAGGGACATTCTTAAGATATAGCCTACTTCCTGTGAATCATTAATTATGTAAAATAAATGACTCATTAAAACTAAGTGTTACATCAATAAGCCTTGCGAGACTTGTGCACCCTGCTATCAAATTATATGAAATTTGAAGCTTACACTCTTCATGTATAGCCTAATTACTGAAAATAATTAATTATGCAACTGACTCATTAAAACTAAAATCTACATCGACAGACTTTTCAGGACATTGCCCTTTCTTATGTTTGAAGTATGTGCCAAATTATATTGAATTTGAAGTGAGCATCCGTAAATAAGTTATAGCCTAATTACTAAAAATCATAAGTTATACAAACGAGTCATTAAAACTACAAGCTATATTATCAAACTTTATATGACACATGCACTTTGTTATCATCAATGTATGTACCAAAGTATATTGAACTTGAAGAGTGTATTCTTAAGATATAGCCTAATTACCGAAAACCATTAATTATGTAAACAGCTCATTAATATTCATGGCATGCAAACCAAAACCTAATAAGGTCTTGCCATTACCCTACAAAACACTTGCACCAAATTTCGTTTGAATTGGGCCAGCCGTTTTTGAGAAAATGGTGATACAGACAGACAGACAGATAGACAGACAAAGAGACTGACCGACCGACAGACAGACTGACAGACAGACACACACACACAGACGCACACACACACACACACACACACACAGACGTTTCATCCCAATATATATAACATTCCTTACGGAAGGTAAAAAATGACGACCTGAAAACTGATACAAATACATGTTGCTGAAGTCAGTTTGATATCCACAGTATATACAATTATCAATTCAACGAAGCAGACAAAGATCTTTCTCACAACCTGTCTACATCATCTAAAGATCTAGCTGTGCCCGGCAAGTCTTATATGTACACACAGGGATGAAATCTATAGGGACATCTTCATGTGATTTTTTTTTATTGCTTTACTTTTCAAACTCAATTATACTTTACATCGTTAATAGCTTGAACAGTCATTGTGACTATAGTGTTCAGTTATTGTAACACTTTGCAAAATACTTTTGTCAAGTCTCTCTTTTAAGATTCCTTGCAGAATAAAAAGCGTAGAACCCACTTTCGAACATCTCAAGCAGTTTTCAATGAATTGCTACAAATTCAATAGATTTTTCCTAAAGATTCGGCACAGGTGATAAGTATTGACAAGTAAATCGATTTGTATGATGCATTCAATACATGATTTCATTAGGACATTGACAATATAAACAGTATTTTGTAAATCTAATTTAAACTGTCTACTTATAGCCAGTCGATTTGTACGTATGTACTTCAGATTTACTTCTATACAGCAGCGATTTTCACTTTCGTTTACTCTGTCAATTTATCTATGAACTGACAAGTAAAAACGTGTGCCCTTTCAAGGTACTGGGGCATTATTTCTATTGCCCCCAATCAGACTTGTAAATTTGCAGGCATTGTCAAAAAACTACCTTAATTTCGTACATTTTGGACACTAAGGATAATTGTTGTAGTAATTCCATATTTTCACAG
Organism: Glandiceps talaboti; assembly: GCF_964340395.1. Lineage (NCBI taxonomy): Eukaryota > Metazoa > Hemichordata > Enteropneusta > Spengelidae > Glandiceps > Glandiceps talaboti. The sequence goes on from NC_135552.1 coordinate 5,389,598, forward strand.
AGTAATTAACAATTAATTCTGTTTGCCTGTTCCTAATGATACCACTCTCTGGTAACATATAATTTAAATTTTTCCGTAATTATTTTCAAACACGTCGGCAGACTTAACCAGGCAAAGTAGTTTCATTGCCACAAATTAAAAAAAATATAACTATCTCAAATTGAGACATGATAGATTAGGAAACCATTTTGAAATTGCAAACTACCGGCGTATTTAAAAACGGAAATGAAGTGTACATGACTAACAATGTCGAGTTTGTGACAAGTACAATGCGAAAATGTAGGGATATAAAGGCACTGTAATCTGAATTTGAGATAGGACGTATGTAGGGAATTACGAACTTGTCAGTAAATGATTAGTACATGATTGTATGAAACTGGCAAGGCATTTATCTATGCATTCATACAAATATTTCAGTTGATTTAACATATTGCTTTTTCCATCAAGTAACCACAAAAGACACCAAAACTTAATATCATACACAAGTCTTAAAAACTGAAAATCTTTGCCGTTGAAAAGATTTCATTTTGAATGTAATTCTCTTTTATATTTTCATGCCTTGCGGGACTAATGCATCACCAGATACAACACATTTATCAAACTGCTGTGGATTGTGTAATGTTTAATATAAACTAAAGATAAGCTATTTTATAATAGTTACTAAAACGAATACATGATTACTATTGCATCGTTTTACAGCAAAGAAAAAAAAAACCTTTGAAATATATTATATTGCTATTTAATGTATAAGGTAACAATTGAAAAAGATCCAGCTATATTAAATATGTTTTATTTGCAGTACACATGAGGTCTTATAAAATACTGTTTGCTTGATTTATCTACGTTTTTTTTTATCGAAGTACCTAAATGCTGTCAAATGCTTCATGGAGTTTACGTGCACAATGAAGTTGAATTTCTTTGAAGTAAATTATAGTGACCACGTATGTGAATTGAAATAAGATAATATTTCATATCGACCTTTTTTCCGATCTCTTTATAATACTGTAAGTGTTGTATGTACTTTCCTCATTAATTCTAAAGATCCTTGAGGTTATCTACACTGTTGCATTTGGAGCATAATATCAAACATTTTCAGACTCGCTTTGTTAACAAAATTACACCTCCACTAACTGGGCATACATTATGACATATAAAACCTGTAAATGGAACTCTGAGCATGATTGCTTCTCGACGAACATTAGCAATAGGCAAATAAATCACACAATAACAGCCTGATTTCGGAAACGGTAGAGTGATTTTTGTTCCTTACGAATTCAGAACTCGTTTGTCTACAGACCTAAAAAAAAACATTATTCATAGTACTAATCGGAGGATGGAAATGTTCGAGTTAATGAGAAAACAGTATCTCAAAAATCACCTTCCTGACTGTCATCTACGTGTGCCTTCAGGATCTCCTATCTCATCTCCCCTATACGCTTGAATCAGTAAAACCGACATTAGCATCAGCATCAATACATCAATAGCATTTTCCATGGAATCTTCAGATATGACAAGATAGTCCCAAGATAGTATATCATGACAAAATAGACTTTGAAATATGTCTTTGATTAATTTTTAAATGATAAATAGTACATATAGTGCATTGAATTTATTTTTTTCGTACATGTTAATTTACGACGCTAATGCTCCGTATAATGTGATTTGTTTTCGTCGATTGCACAAAATGATTAACCTAGATATGAAATTCGACTAAATATATACAATGTCATTCTTTTTGCATGAAACGTTTAAATATATTTCATTTGGAGAACGTACAAGAATATATGTCTTTCGTTATTTATTTATTACTATATGGGCTCCTGAAATAAAACCTACACTTATTTGACTGTTCCTAGATTCTTTCGTTATGGTAGCCTCGATCTATATTTAAGAAAACATGAATCTTTGACTGGCTTGTGCTGAAAATACACCATTTTATTATTTTCAATGAGGGTTCAAAATTCAGAGAGAATTTAATAATGGTTACATTTTTTTATTTTGCTGGTCGAATAATGTACGAAAATCTGCGATGACGTAACCAAGGTAAATAACAAATGAAATATCGAACGATTTTTTAATTAGAGTACCATCTAAATTTTCCATACAGTTACTATTTCATCGTTGCCCTATTTTCACTCATCTGTTTTATGTATCAATCTATATTTCATTTATCACCTCTAACCAATAGTGCTCTGTGAATAACTGCATGTAAATGTTACTACCTTGGAGTTTAATACAGCTATCCCTGAGTGAGTCCTGTCATGATTGCTGTAGCATTTTGTTTCACATGTTAGTAATTTTATATCCTTTCAATTCGATGCACAGTCTTAATTTCAGGAAGTGACTTTTTAGATGGCGCCAGATTTTAATTTTGAATTCAATGTACAGCGGAGTTAAATAAAAAAAATTCGAATGTTCTTTTCTGACATTTCATGACCGTGTATCGATATATATAAAAACAGTGATCAATTATTAATGTGGACGGTGATAAATTCAAAATGTTCCTTACGCTAATGAAAGAAAACCCGTCGAGTAAATGACAAGCATGCCGACCTTGATGGAATGGCTGACCTTGTCTGACCTATCCATATCGTTCACATATTTACACTACTGTGACGCAGTGAGAGAATATTTAGAAACGATGCAATAGCAAACAGTCTGGTTAGAAAATTTGTTTTTTCAAATAACATAGTTAATGACGTATCTCTATTCACTTACGCATTGATGGTCTCAACTCGAGTACTTAAGCTAATTAAAGATCAAAAGTCGTTCGTTGTCAAGGCAACCATGTCTGTGCTGTTAGTCTAACACCAGTCACCACTCCTGTGGTAGACAGTGTTATTACTTCAGTTAATTGAGTTATACCAAACATTTAGGTTGTGATACACATCACGGATACAACACTCAGACGCAGACACACAGACATAGTATAATATAATGTAATATAAATACATATATATTGTTACTTAATTTAATTTCTTAAAAGCACACTATACTACGTCTAAGTGCTCTTTACACAACTTAAAAGCTAAAGGAATAAAAGACTACAATTTACCTACAATGAAATACTAATTACTAAATAAATTACTAATATAAATATATAATATTATATATATATATATATATATATATATATATATATATATATATATATATATATATATATATATATATATATATATATATATATATATATATATATATATATATATATATATATATATATATATGCATGCATGCCAGAATATGATTTGTCCTATGAGGTCACCTGCAAGTTGTATCAGGGTTAACATATCTCGAAATAAATGTAAGTTTAACTGTACCGTGCAGTGACGTTATCAGGGAAAAACAACTTGATAAGTTGATGAAAATTTATATACAAACCATATGAATTTATTTAACCCAAATTTATTCGAAATTACAAATCATCGAATCAGCACTATCCTGACATCAAGTTGCTTTTTTGTAGTATTTGCCACTTGCTTTGGCCAAATGCCAAATACCATGGTTATTCTGGCAAACCAATGTATTCACATACAAGTTTTATAAACCAATTAGTTTGTGGAAAAACCCCGTCATGCAGGCAAACATGAGTGACAGTGAGAACCTAAAACTATGCCTGCACAGATTTATTGACTTCCTGTGGACATAAAGATCCGGTCAACCAATTACTATTTTTTAAGTTTAAAAAAAAAGAATTTCATTAGAACTCCTAATTGTTTTGCTATAGTGTTTACATGAACAAACAGAAGAGACAGATATCATGACAAAATACAGACAAACGAATATTGCCATGGCAATAACCCCATTTTGGTTGCATTCCCATTATATCATAAACCATGCTAACTGCAATAACAGAATCAGTCATTCACATAATAATTTCAACAATTTCAATAACTACCGAGCAGATTGGGCTGAAATTTACCGGGGTGCATCTGGGGAAGTGTAGATGAAGATGTATTCTTGACATGATGATCCCATCAGTGATATGCAAATTAAGTCTAAAACTGTCATTTTTGGTCAAAAAACTCCAAAACTACATGGTGAATGTGGCTGAAATTTGGTGGAGATGGTTCTGGAGGTGTAATTCTGCAGATACTGTTTAAAACACCTTGACACAATTGGCCCTAGCAACCACAACCACACCCTTAGCAACAGTGAGATAATGATGTATACTAAAACATGACAACGTGAATGGGTAGACATTGTCAAGTGAATGAGATTCACATAATGTATGCAAATATGCCTATCAACAAGATTACGCCCCATAGCAACAGCCAAATGATGATATATATTGCAAGTGAACAACAGGGATCAATAGTTCAATGGATAAACATACAACAAATGTATGCAAATATGCCTGGCAACAAGACCACACCATAGTAACAGTCAAATAATGGTGTATATTGCAAAGATAAATATGGATTAATAGGCTAGTGAATTACCATCCAAAAAGTGAATGCACAAATGCCTAGCAACAAGACCATGCCCATAGCAACTGTGAAGTGATGTATATTGCAAGAATAACAACATAGGTGGTTAGGCAAGTGAATACCAACAGTAAATTTTGGTGTAGATAAACATTTACTAAAACATAAAGTATACAGTTGTGTTACAACTATTGGCACTATTTTTCTGTAGAGCTGGCTGTGTTCTTTACGTTGTTTGCCAATGAAGGGTTTAATATCTCGTTGCCTGGCATACTCTGGTTAGCAATGTCTACAGCATTTACATACACAAATATTAAATCTTCATTATAAAATTACAATGTATGAGAAAAAATGAAACTCCTTGTCTACAGAACCACCCTATAGAAAGTTAACAAAGTCTATATCTTGAGCTGGTTCATAACGAAATCTATATTTTTTCTATATACGCATGGTTAACACTCCCAAGCCTCGGAAACTGCGAAAGAAATGAACGTTGACTACTGGAAAGATTTAACATCACCCAACTTCAATAATTAGCATTGAACAAGAAGTACAAAAAAACGATATACGGTCCATTATTCTTTGCAAATCAAACTAATAAGAGTGATTGCATTTTTGAACCGTTTTCATCATAATTACATCTATATTATTCTAGTTCTAATTGAATTATTGCTAATAGAGGTATTAATAATTAAACACACAAGGCCTATATTACTACTGCAATTAATATTGGCGGATCTCATATTGAAATAATTTTTGAACCATGACGTTGTGTAGATCTCAAATATTAGCTTAGGCTTGCAGTTACCATAAGCTCTCTTACATACTTTGCATCAAAGATAGAACGTACATGTAGGTCTCACCAATAAATTGTGAATTGATACGTTTAGGCATACCTTAGAAGTGTGCTGTTACAGTATACGTACAGATTTGTAAAATGGAATACAACAGAATGGTTTTCTTTTATGACATGATGAGAGAAACAAGCGTTAGTCGGTGCGTCGTTCATTCATTCATTCATTCATTCATCCATCCATCCATCCATCCATCCATCCATCCATCCATCCATTCATTCATTCATTCATTCATTCTTTCTTTCATTCAGTCAGTCAATCAGCCACTCGCTCGCTTACTCACTCACTCACTCACTCACTCACTCACTCACTCACTCACTCACTCACTCACTCACTCACTCACTCACTCACTCACTCACTCACTCACTCACTCATGATCACTTACTCAATCACTCATTCTTACTGGCTCACTCGCTCTCTCCCTCAATCACTGACACATGCGCAAACATTATCGTATGTATATATAACATCTAAACATGTATCTATATATATAATATATATATATAGGAAGTCAGTGGTAAGATATGTCCGTAGTACAGTGCTCGATACGTCTGCACGCAGAGCGGAGTATATGTTGAGGGTAGAAGAAAATCAAGTCGGGTTTTTCGTCTCTACAAGCCTGTTTCGTGAGTAAATCACTCAGGAGATGTTGATGTATTTACTCACGAAAAAGGCTTGTAGAGACGAAAAACCCGACTTGATTTTCTTCTACCATCAACATATAATATATATATATATATATATATATATATATATATATATATATATATATATATATATATATATATATATATATATATATATATATACATTTGTACAGACTATCAATTTGTCTTATATACACGGAGATCATAAATACACACAGACACGGACACAGACAATATTCATATAATAATTAGGTAATATGTGCAGGATTAAATAAACAAGTCCCTCAGGATAAATTATTACTTCATGTACTTAAAAACGTCATAAACAAACAACCTTTTTGAAGCGTCAAAATTATAAATGTGTGGTACGGCAGCCTTTACATCCTAAGTAAGACAGAATTAAACTTTCCATTGACTAAAAGATACGTCAGTTATCCCTCGATTGACATGAATAGGTAGTGTCTGCCCTTTGCTTACGTCACTGTCAAAATGTGGGGGGGGGGGGGTCAAGCAACATTAAGAAGCGCTTCAGATATTCAATCAGTCCCTCACTGCTTGTTATACACTAGTACAGTCAAGCTGCTGCCCTTAACAACAGTCGTTAGAGTTATCTAACACTAAGGTAATCATTGCGATCTATCTCGGTTGTATTGACAATAATATGGAGTCTGTACCTACAGAAATAAGCACAGTATTTAAAAAAAACCACTTTCAATTATATAATTCAGGCATATGTTGGTATGGGAAGTTTGGTGAGTTCCATTGCTGTAGAGTTGAATGATATCTGTTCAGAGAGTACAATAGAGTTACTCTAGATCTAGCACGGAAATTTGAAAACGATCGCAACGTTCCAAAGTATTATTCTTGGAACCATGAACAATGTATTTTCCATTTTTTTCTTCAATTTTCTATACTATATAATAAGGACATTATATACCAGCTAAATAGGGGCGACGAAGCAAACACTTCGCACGAGAAATTTTGATCGCCTATGAAAATAAATCCACCCGTTTCTATGACAACGCTAAGTAGATATTAGTGTCAAACACTATCGCATGGTGCATACCTTACCAAACTATTTTATTTCAATAGCGTAAACCAGTTTGTACTAGTCAGAAATCACAAAGGAAATATACTTGGACATATATTAAAACATATGTTTTTCATTCTAATTTTACGTTGACGTCACAATTGATGGAAATCAAAACTCGGTGTTTATGAATAATTAACATATATGACATTTACATCGGTACACTGAGATGATCATGTACGCACTCATCATCATACTGCCATTATTGCAGCACAAGTTATGAAGCCAATACAAATAAAATTCGATATTTAGTGATCCGGAAAAACGTAACATGGTGGCTCAGTGATTCAATTGTGACCTTTTTGACCCTGTCAAATGTCAGACATAGCTAGCGGAGTCATTTTGCTTTTGTTGACCATTGTCATATTAATAGTAACAATATTGCGTCATAGTTTACACAGACTGTTCGCGGGTACTGGCTGTTCAATCAGATGAGCACAATCCCTGAGAGAGAGAGAGAGAGAGAGAGAGAGAGAGAGAGAGAGAGAGAGAGAGAGAGAGAGAGAGAGAGAGAGAGAGAGAGAGAGAGAGAGAGAGAGAGAGAGAGAGAGAGAGAGAGAGAGAGAGATGGACAGATAGATAGGGACAAACAGGGACAGACAGACATACAGACAGAGCTATTTTAGGTTGAAGATGGCATATACGTAGTATGATATGCAATGATTATAATTTCATGCCACTATTACCAATGATGTCATGCACCGAACTATCTCCTATCAATAGTGACGTTGTATTCTAATGACGTTATGCACGCACACAGATGTAGTTTTCATCGCACACTTCTACTGGAGGGTGAAATGAAAATAAAAAGAAACAGCTCCGGTGATTTGTCTGTGAAAGCCAATTAACTAAGTAACATGGTTGTATGTCATTAAGACAAGTTATGATGACCATGTTTCTAATCAATTCAATCTTGTATTCTTGCATAGCTTCATAATCGCGTTATGTTTCTGTCGCATGACGTCATAGAAATCTATTCATATCGCGGACCATTAAGTTCAAAGATGACAAGATCTTGACGTACATATAGGGTCATGATCTAGGTTGCTATGTACGTACCTTCACTTCTATTAGTCTTGGTTCTATTAACATTTGAATGTCATTGAAAACTTGAAAAAACTCCTGGTAGTATGGGGGACTAATACACATGTATGGGAGTGTTCCTGTGTATGGATAATGGACTCCCATGCTATCAATAATTCAGGGCCACTTCAACAAGTCATATTATTGCTATGCGATAAGCTTAATTCTACTTTCAACTATATTAATCTAATAATCCCCATTTATCCTTTCCTCTCCATCTCCCCTCCCTCCCACCTGTGTCTGTAACTAACTAATTTTCATTTTTCATGTGATAAAACGAAACTATATCGTGAACCCGTGGATAATATCTGTGGTCGTTGTTGATATTGAATGAATGTTTTTCACGATGGAAAGAAAAGGAAGGTTATAATTACACCTCCTTTTTTATTCAAAACCGACTAAATCTGGAGAGAGCTCTAGGAATGAGTTCCACCCGTCTGTCCGTGCTTAAATGTGTATGTGCGTGAGTATGTGTACAAACATATCTCATCAGACATGAACGAGCCACTTCCTTTCAAATCTGACACAGTATATTAGCTAAGCTGATGTTCTGATCTGATTTGAACAATCTAAGCAGATCGTTAAGATAATACTGAGTCAATTTGTTTCACAACTGTATTTTTGATATGACGTGTGATATTTTAATATATCAACAGACTGAATCAATTTTATATGTGAAGGGCTAGGGAACTGGATTATATTTATGCGAGAACGTGACTCAGAGAGAGAATATTGTAACTTGTCATCAAATACTAATTACAGTGATCCAAAGCTGTATATTATCATGTATTATGAGTTAAAGGTACGGTATCATTTTAGGAGAGAGCGGTTTATTATTACCAGGAAAGTCACGCAAACAAAACAAAACAAAACAAAACAAAACATTACATCTCTCTCACCTATTCTCACATGGGAGTCGTTGAGCGTAGGGTTTACTCCTGGTTTGTACAATAAAAAACCCGAAATCGATATACGGGAATCAGTATTTAAATCTCTACTATTGATCCAATCACAACGTACTACTGGAGCTTTGATAACTTTCTTGTCAGAATATAAATTACATTACAGTTGTCACTTTTCTTTCCTCATTCATAACAAATATTATTGGACAATATTAGATTATGCTTTGTGGGAACTTGTAGGGATATTGTTAGATAGTTCTCGCCACAAAAGACTAATGTATGTTCTAAGTAACAGTCCTTGTTTTCTCACACAGAAGTATGTGTAATCCTTACCACGTGTCACTCACATGTCAGTCACGTGTAAACATAGAAAAGCTGATAATAATTATAAACTACTTTGGGTGTCAGTATGTTGTGCATATGAACACAATTAATCTTGTCCTGCAGTTCAGTTTCAAAATTGGTTTGTCTTTGTGAACCAAAGGCAGTAGAACACCCTCCCAATAATACAACTTCGCTAGAAATCTTATGTTTTCGTAAATGTATGTGTAACATTGATTTTGGAGGAGCCGTTCACTTCTACGCAGTAGTCATGGTGTTTCACAAGTATGAGGGCTCAATAGCTCAACCAATTGAACTACCACCACCTACAGCTAGCTACAGCACCGCGTCGTCAAACATAAAACTAATAACTATTACGTTATAAGTGACACTTCATAATTCAATAATTGAACTGATACGGTCATGGCCTTTATGCCACGACCCTAAATTACACCAATCGACGTACTTGTGACGTGAGTAACGTTTTAACATCTATCAAACCGGTATCATCTTTTACATCTATTAGTCTGTTCTGTGTGCTAAAAATACACTACATAAATCATGAAACATGTGTCCTTAATGCCGGTCTTAATTCGCTTGGAGCGACCTTTCACTTTTAAAAAGTATAGAAACATAAACATGCCTAAAACATCTGGCATTTGTTATTGAAATAAGTCCGTCAATTTGGAAGTCATCTAATGAGGACAGTCTAGTCTATATTGAAAATGGTCATGTTTATGCCAAATTGTGTGGCCTTCAATGCAAACGAAAAACAGACTTACACATCAGAATAAGGAGATACAGCAAACTCGTGTTTTTAATGATCACTGTCAGTTAACTGAAAAGGTCACAAGGTGAATTATGAATATAGATTGGCGGGTTATCCCCGTGGTAATTCAGAAGTGTAACGCAATGATTGAACACTTCTATTACCGATTGGAAATTTACGTTAATTTGATTAAATATGCAATTTTAGTAAATTTGTAGAAGACCCAAGGAAAGTTAGAAAACGCGTATTTATCTCGATATATTAGAATGTTGCCCAGGACGTTTGAGTTGCAAACAATGTGAAAGACATTAACTTTATAATGTAAGACATCTGCACTGGTGACCCCCCCCCCTCCCAAAAGGTCGCGGGGTAAGCGTTAGTTTATATCCTCTAGCTACTCTATCATTTGCAATATAACCCAATGAATTAAAAATAACTCTTTTGCCATAAATTTAAACTTGTTTGACTGCCGTCTCTGTTGTCTACAGTGTAGACATAGTGTAGACTGTGCTCATATGACTTGACATTCAGTGGTTTCTCTTTGCGGCATACACGCTATTCCTGCGTTCTAGCCACTTATTTCACGACACAGTATTGACAGATGTATACTTAACAAGTCTGAATAGTCTGTCGTTCAATGATCATTTGATTATGATTGACATGGTGGTAATTCCCAAGCAACAAATGTCTGGCATGGTAAAACACTTCAGATACGACTTACAGTATTACTCGCATGAGCTTTAGGAATTGGTAGCTCCTCCATCTATGCAACGTGTATGTATGCATGTATGTATGTATGTATGTATGTATGTATGTATGTATGTATGTATGTATGTATGTATGTATGTATGTATGTATGTGTATGTGTGTGTGTGTATGTACGTATGTATGTATGTATGTATGTACTAGTGTATGTATGTATGTATGTATGTATGTATGTATGTATGTATGTATGTATGTATGTATGTAGACGACTTTCAAAGATGCATTTGGAAGCATTTGACAACGGATTTATGATCAATGAAATGATACAAAAGATATATACAACGGGTCTACAGGTGAAATAACACAGCCAACGAATTAAATATACCGTGACTGTTCAGGGGTGTCCATGGTCAGTTATAGTCTTTGAGCAATGAATTGATAAATGGCTCAGATGGACTGAGGGTCCCTATGGCAGAGTATATACACCAAACCCTGTACAAGGATATGTGGATGATGTTGACGTTGTAGCACATACGATGCACATATTTCGAAATGCTATGGCACTAAGTTTGAGAAATACTTCCCACTATCACTGGAAATAAACAACTACGGGTTTCGTACCGAAGTTGTCGTGTTAGGAAGCCTTGGCAATGTTCACTACAGATTTATAAGTGGAAAGTAGGTTTGAATAAGAGTAATGCTTATTGCATTGCAAAATATTGCAGCATTAGTTCAATAATTGGTTCTAGTAATATCTGGAGAAAAAGATGGAAGCATTATAACAACTAACACACTATATCTGCCTTGTGATGTGGATAACATGTTCAAATGCAATTTGATATATTTCCTGCTAGATGCAGTGTGAACCCAGTGATACTGTACCTGTACATAATAATTTAATGTATTTCGGAAAAAACATAATTTGATATGTATGTATGTATGTATGTATGTATGTATGTATGTATGTATGTATGTATGTATGTATGTATGTATGTATGTATGTATGTATGCATGCATGCATGCATGCATGCATGCATGCATGCATGTATGTATGTATGTATGTATGTATGTATGTATGTATGTATGTTTTGGATTTTTATTTTATTTTAGAATATGAATTTAACTTGAATCTGTGTAATTGCATCTTAACCTATATATTCTGATAAGTTCTGGTTGCAAACTTTGCAGATGTTTGAGGTCAATAGGTTTATGAACGCGACTGAAGCCGTTATAGGCATTTCTGCTATAAGTTCGTCACCTGATGACGTCAGAAGAGGTTATGAGGTCAGCCAGAGATTATTTGAAAATTCTTTACCAGGGCAAAAATTTACGCGTTCACGTCGTTTCTTTTCATTATATAATTCCAACTTCGATCAGTGTTCGATGCGATTACACAACATATGGGGGTCACATTCTATCCTTGAATCTATTCAACATATTTCTTTTGTTATCCGATGCTCACTTTCACTGGAAATAGAAAATAAAGAAAGTGTTATCATAGTATATGTAACGTCTTTTATAAAGTACATCTTGGTTGTTTAGGGGTGATTTATAGAATGCTATAATATCTGCTTATTCCATACAATTCCGGCCAAAGGCCATTCCAGACTGCAAACAGGAAATTGTATAATCACCTAATAGTAGAGCTTTTCCCTTGGTATTCTGTAGAAGGGTAATTCAGGGATGTTTTTTCGTATTGTTCAGACATTGAGGAAAGCAGCAGTGCTCTGTTCTATGATTAACTGAGTAACCTATGTCATGTATATGTTATAGTTTACTATACACCAGGGTACACAGACAGGAAGTAGAGCGCCACTATGGCAATTTTTGGAAAGGCCTATTAAACTTATCGTAATCTACCCTTTGTGTACTTAACAAAGTATAATTTTGTCCGAGTGAAAGAAATGATAATACCCAACGCTAATTTTAACCTTTGTCGAGTATGACGCTTATTTTCTCAACCGGACTGTCTCCAACAGTAGCGTTTAGAATTACGCAAATTACTTCCGAGATTTTTTTCCTAGTTAAAATCATCTTAACAAGGATATTTTTTTTAGTAACGGGCGGCATACATGTATGACGATTACCATGGCAACCCACCGTTTACGTAAATCCCTCTCGGTGAAATCTCATCAGAAAAGATGAAATGGTCGGCGTGTCTCTCAATATAGAACAATCATCCAACAATAGCCTGTATTTCTTACAGTTGGATGGGCTGATGGTTCATTAGTTATGACATTTCACATGAGTTGATGCCCCATTTACGATAACATTGAATGACGAATCTATTTAGGCAGAGACACACAGACAGTCGTCTGGTGAAGATACACAGATGTCAAAGATACTTATCTCAGAGTGTAAATTATTCAAGTCCTGCTTACGGAAAATATTTCATGCGTGTGATAGTTTGCTCAACTGCAAAAGCTCGAGTCACTGTTGATTGCATAATACAACAGCGTTTGGTCGCTGGAAGTGTGTGGTGGTGGGGGGTGGGGGGTGGCGGAGCGGGGGCTGGGGGAGACAAATGGACATTTTACACAGAAAGAGAATACTCTACTCTCAAGTAAACGAAACACCATGGCAGCTAATGACACAAAGAAAACACAATTCATATGGGTAATAAATGGACAGATGCCTCTGAAATGTTGTCATCCCAATGTGGTCTTTGGTCTTTCAAATTTTGACATGTTCCCTGTCAGGAAATTGCTCCTGTTTTATAGTATTTGGAATGTAATGTTATATTTGCAATTACTAGTTTCAAGCTAATGTAAATGGCCAATGCATTGAACACCTAGTATAAAATCATGTATGTATGTATGTATGTATGTATGTATGTATGTATGTATGTATGTATGTATGTATGTATGTATGTATGTATGTATGTATGTATGTATGTATGTATATGTATGTATGTATGTATGTATGTATGTATGTATGTATGTATGTATATATACATATGTATGCACGCATTCCTCTATTTAAACAGATAAATTTGATGTCATAATTGTTGTATTGTCAAGAGTTGATTACGTTACAGCAGGTACCTACTATATGTCTGATTTATTTGATCATTTCCTACAATCTGATTTGGTGTACAAACTACTGTACATTTTATTTGCGACAGTCATACTTTCTGCGACATTGTGACAAGGCAGCTGTCGTGATATGTGATTTATCAGTTGAAAATACAATGAGATACCGTGTGTTATGCCTCGAGCACCATACATGAACACACATGAATAAATGGACTTTGTACTCTGAACTTCCATGATCATGAAGTAAAGCTGTCCGTGAGAGAGAGAGAGAGAGAGAGAGAGAGAGAGAGAGAGAGAGAGAGAGAGAGAGAGAGAGAGAGAGAGAGAGAGAGAGAGAGAGAGAGAGAGAGGGGGGGGGGGGAGGGAGGGAGGGGTCAGAGAGAGATTGCGATGATTCGCAGTGTCTCTTCATAATAGAATTGTATACAATCATTATTACCCATAGATGTCTGTAATATTGCGGAGTTATACCAACAACACCTTGACACGCATCTACCTCGTTACGCCTGTTGGTTACGTGACAAACACATGGCACTGTGTTAGTCGACACCCTCGTTACGAATTATGTAGCTAAGTGAGGTTCGATATATCGTACGCTCGACCTTTCGACCATTAGCTACGGTGGTGTGGATTCGGACAGTGCGGATTACGTGTACGATAGATAGCAGGTCTTACATGACGGACTCCATGTGAACCACGGCTGACACAAGTTTGATGCATCCAGTGGCCTATGAAAACGTATGATTCACATGATTTGGTTGTAAGCTGTCTCTCACGCATCTTCATTATTAATTCATGTAAGCTTATCACACCCACAAAAAAAATGAGACAGCTTTTGTATTTATTGCATCTAACCGGATTTACAGATAACACACTACCAAACCAGAAAGACTATTGAGTTTCAGTTAGGCTGCACAATTTTTTTCCATCTTCCGGGACGTTTGTTATTTCACAAACAAAATCTATGTACTGATAGCGCACACGCACATAAAACGAATAAATATATTTGATCTCACTGTGAACGCAAATAAACAGTTCTGTTTACAGTTTGAATTGTTTCATTTGACAGAGATGTTGATTTGTGTTCACAGTGAGATAAAATGCATTATTTGATATAGATTGCGCGGTATCAGTGTCTGTATTTTGTGCTGAAGGTGAACTGAAGGTTCAGTAGTTCTATAGGCATCGCTAAGTGTCTGTCTGTCTGTCTGTCTGTCTGTCTGTCTGTCTGTCTGTCTGTCTGCCTGTCTGTCTGTCTGTCTGTCTGTCTGTCTGTCTGTCTGTCTGTCTGAGTAAACAACTTAAAGTCAAAAACTGCAGGACCGATTGCTATATAATATTTGGTGGTCATGTTACTTTGGGTGTCCAGTGGGAAATTGTTCAAATGAAAATGATCGCATCAAAGATTTGCGTTTTGAGTCAAAAAATGTGATTTTTGGTAAAAAAACTTGAACTCTAAAATTACTGGGCAGATTGACCTGAAATGTGGTGGGAACATTCTTAGGGGTAAATGAATTAAGATTTGTTCATCAATGATATGCAAATTAGGGCTAAAAGTAAAAAATCTTTAATTCCAAAACTATTCAGCAGATTGGACTGAAATTTAATGGGGATGCTTCTGGGGGTGTATAGATGAAGAAGTATTCAGCATATAATGATCTCAATCAGTGATATGCAAATTAGGTGTACAAAATTGAATTTTGTTCTCAAAAAATACTGTCAGTGAGACTGATTTGGTGAGATGTTTCTAGAAATGTTATTCTGCAGATTTTCTTCCAAATGTTTTGACACAATTGGCCCTAGCAATCGTGACCACGCCCTTAGCAACAACCAAGTGGCAGTTTATTTTGGTCAAATAACATCATCTGGTAGGCAAATGAGTAAACATTCATAAATATATGCAAATATCCCTAGCAACCATAACCACACCCATAGCAACAGCCAAACGGTGGTGTATTTCACAAAGATAACAGGGATTAAGACAAGTGAATAAACATTCATAAAATGTATGTAAATATGCCTAGCAACAAGCCCACACCCATGGCAACAGCCAAATGATCACGTATATTTCATAGATAACAACAGGGATTAATAGACAAATGATTAAACATTCAAAAAATGTACGCAAATATACCTAGCAACAAGACCACACCCATAGCAACAGCCAAATGAGCACGTATATTGCAAAGATACATTCGAAATGTATGCAAATATGTCTAGCAACATGACCACACACATAGCAACAGCCAAATGATCGCATATATTCCAAAGATAACAACATGGTTGGATAAGCAACTGGATAGTCATTCAGCAAATGAACACCTATACCTAGCATGATCAACATGTGGATAAACAATTTTAAAAACTGTACAGTTGTGCTACAACGCCATTGGCGCTATTCATTAAAATGCAATTTGTAACAAAACAAAAACTTGTGTGATTAAGAACATTGTGCTCCCTAATTTAAACTCTTTATACACTCTGGTCATAGACCCTGTGGAGGGTCTATCCTCTGGTTTGGTAGTTTGGCCGAATAAAAAAGTTGTTTGGTTCCGGTTACCCGACCCCACCTAGTTTTTCACGCCGACCCCAAACTTTTTTTTACGTAATCGAGAAAAATAATAATAAAATAACGAAAATCGTGGTCAGGAAGAAATAAACAACATAGAGACCATTTGGAAAATAATGGAAAACCTGATCTAGACACTCACACATGAAATACACACAATAAAATACAAAAAAATCTACCTACCCAACCTATTCTAAAATTGAGTGTAATCGGAACCACACAATTCTTTTTACGCCTTAGTATTAAGAAGAACAGCTGAACCATAGCACGAAAGTTGACTTGCTTTTGGACATGTCGTTGTTTTGCATTTCAGAATCCAGCGTTTTACTATTGAAGCATCGATTTAACTTTACGAAATATTTAAAACAGAATAAGAAATTGTCCCTCTATCAAAAATTGTTTCCTTATATCCTTACAGAAATTTAGGCAAAATTTCACGCAGGTTATATGATGCACAAGCGCTGATCACGTGATTTCGTTACATGTACCTTCAAAGTGTTGCACTTTTCATGGCTTCTAACATAGTATAGGGATCTTCTAACAGAACAGAACATGATGTTATTTTGTTAAAACTATTTTACTGGTACTACATAACTATAGAGTTCTATGGTAAGTGCCTCTAATTGTAAACAAAAAATAATACACACTCTCATTTGAGAAGCCGTTGTACTAACAACTAAATATAAAATTGTAGATTTTGCAATACGGAATAGCAACATAGATAGACTCGTCCAACTTAAACGACGCCTCATTTGAATGCAAAGCACACTGTTCCTGTGTCGGAATACATTCTGTAATCTCGTCCGATCACTTAACGTTCTATAGACTCGAGCAAACCACAGTCGACGTGCTGAGATTGACGGATTATGGATTGGCAGTAAGCGTTCTTTCACGCTGGTATGCTTACACGTGAAAGTTGTCAATAACAAACTCCGTAAGGATATTACTTTCAGATTCAAATATCGAGTTGTGTTCTAGCAGACGCCGGAATATCACGAATCCTTTGCACACAGACAATGGGCAAAATGTGATTTAAATTTGAAATACGTTTAGAAGGGCCTAACGACAAAAATACCTTGTTTTGCCTTCTTTTTCGCAAATAACATTTTAGTTAGGCCTTTATGGCACTAAGGCCTATAAAAATGTTTGGTTCCGGTTACCCGACCCCACCTAGTTTTTTCACTGTCACCCCTAAACATATTTTTACGTATTCGAGAAAAGATAAAATAAAATCGTGAACATTATGAAGTCTCGGGAGAAATAGTGGATGCGGAAACTGACATCAACTTATATAAAAATGACAATATAAATCTGTTCTTCCAATCGGTAATGGCTGTACATCTGAGAAGAAACCAATAACACAGAGACCACATGGAAAACAACAGAAAACATGTCTACCTGAACTAGACACTCATATATGGAAAATAATCAAAAAATCCTATTTATAACTCCTTTAAATGGAAAGTGAAAAGGCTGATGTTGTATATTGCCTCACGTCATTTGAAACGGTCGCTACTGCTCGAATTCATCGAAGCCATCTGTCTCCGCAAGTGCTCAAGTTAATACTTTATTGGAAACCTCCGAGCTATCTAACAGAATCCGCTGACCTGTCTCTTCGGGCACTTTTAGAAATAAATTGACGTTACAATATGCTAATTATCACCAAATCTTCAAAATGTCTGCAATTTGCATTATGTTTGCAGGGACACCTGTTTTCCTTTTTCAATGAAATTCTGACAGGCTACAAAACCCCTTTGAAATATAGGCAATTTATGGCAAAGATATCCATCGATGAAAAATATTGATAGCATTCTCTCTCATGCACTCTTGATTCTCTGCCGGAAATTAACTTGTAGCTAAGTAGTTGGCGCGCAAACACGGGGAAATGAAACTGGATTCACTTCATATTCTTGTCATTCACTATACTATTCACATCTATGACAGTTGAAACCGAGCTTTCAGTTAACTAAGGTATGCACAAACTAAAACTATTGTTGCGACATGTTGATACAAGCCATTGAATGGACGTTAACTGGTGTAATAGGGTGGTGTTGCTGGTGATATCCAGGATGTCAACGAGTACATATTGAGCACTTGTATTGTTTATACTATAATGATTACAGGCTGACTATATACACATGATCAAGGCACCACTGCATTACCATCCACTAGTCTATCTCAGTAAGCCGAAACCTAGGTTTCCGCCGTAGTAATTAGTTGTTCTCTTGATAATAACTGAGTGAGGGAACAATTACCAATCACCTGTTCAGTGGAGGTAAATATATGAATCAGGATATATAAGGTTGATACCTCAGGCGTTTTGAATTATATTCTACAGTTGAAACACATTTGTTGCTGTTTTCTCCGTCAATAATAAATGAACTGATACATTTATTCTTATATAATGTTACTGTAATTTGCTTTTAATCTACCCTCCCCGAGAATTAACAAGTCTAACTAAAATGAAAAAAATTAAAAATAATATAAATTTAGACGCGCTCAAAATCCAAGGGTAAGCTAGTTTTTATCGAGCTGATGGAGGAATACAACATGAAAATTGTGAAGAAGAACGAGTTGACTGGACGTCTTTCTGGCAGAAGTTGCTTTCGGACATTCCTTGATCATGAGTGATATTTCGATGTCTCTGAAACAAATAAAATAACGAACTAGTAGGGGATTATAGTAAGTGGACAAATGACTGCGACTGGAGATTTTTGACTTCACCTATGTCTGCCAGTCACAATTGTGAGATCATAAAACATGTACTAGCTGTAATTGGAGTTGTTATCTTTTCCCTCGTCAAGAACATTGTCCACTGAAAACTGTCCAAATATCAATTATTGGACATTTTATGTTAATTTGAGGTCGATTTTATAGCACAGTAGCAAGTTGAACGTGATCGCGGTGGAGGTGCTGATTTTACTGTGTAGCCCCAATTGCCAAACATCAATTAGATTGGTTGTATTACACCATAACTATGTGTACACCTACACAAATACGTCGTTTTCCCACAGGTGATTAGATACACTGTCTTTTCATAGTGTATGGTATTACGAGTAAGTCAATTATATTTAAAAAAACAAAAACAAAAACAGACATGTTCCAGTTGCCGCTAGTGAGTAAGAAACATGCAACCGCAATAAACAGCACTCACCATGACAAAATTGAAACATAAACCATTTGAAGTACTTCTCACGGTATCCACGACGATAGTGGCAATATTGTTGAAGTATCATCATCTCTCCTCGTAACACGACAGCAGTTTCGCTACTTTTGTCATATGGAGAGTTTCATTTATAATTTCAAAATGGCACGCCATTTAAAATAATTGTTTCAGAGTGAAAATTTATGGAAGGTCGGATGATGTTTGTCGGTAAGGTCTAGTGTGGTGTATCACTAACTTTTAAAAGCTGCGTATGCATCAACAAACTTATAGTTCATTGTAAAATGTTTAAATTAACAAATCCTGCTCTTTGTCATTCTTTGGGCTCTTTTAAATCCGTCACCTAAAATAGTATATGTGAAGATAAAGTGGCACAAGCCGAGTTTTCATGCTTTTTGAAAATACTAACGAATACCCCGATTATACAATTCTAATATATTAATGTCGATGTATTCTTTCTATGGCACAATTGTCTTCTGACACTGTATGAACAGTTAATTATAAAGTAGGAATTTCCTTGACATTTTTCCATGCGTATAATAAATTATGTCATCGGATAGTTTACAACTTATATCTTAATACACATATCAACTTTGAGTTCAGTCAATTGCAAGTGATGATTAAGTATACATCAGTAATAGAATACTGTCAGTGAATTTCTTTTAAACATCCCAAACCACATAAACTCGGTTTGTACCCCTTTAATGACCCCCCCCCCCCCCATTTACCCACTGTTATATCTATTTGGGGTAGATAAACTGATAAAAAATATCATAAAACGAACACAAAGCTGTATTTCTCTTCTCGGCTCGACTACTCATGGGATAATCGCTTTCAGTTTCTTGTTGTCAACTATTGGCCTTTGAAGTAGCGTCTTATAGAGTCACAGAGTTAAAACCTGTTCAACTGACATTCAGTATAATAACACAGGGCCAAAATGTCAACGTACGACTCGAAATACAGCGGAAATGTGTATATTGTAGATATGTCTAACCCCGAGGAGCGATCACCATAAGTTACGTTAGTACGTGATGATTGTCAATTCGATGGAAATCAAGTAACATTCATTTGTGCCTGAAGAAACTAATTCAAAACCTGTCTCCCATGAAATCCATTACAATGGACTTCGATTATAAAGGAAATCCTACCCTACCGCTCTTCTAACACAATTATCAGGAAAGCGTTACCATGGGAACGAAGAATACAATACACCGTTAATTGTGTGTAACTAGACATGTAAAGAAAACATCATAGTAATTCGTTTTAATAGCACATTATGTTTCCATCGATGAGGTAGTTTTTTTTTACACTTTGTCGTTGTATATGTCAAGTAATGAATTTGTTTGATTGGTGATATGTATGCCATGGGTCAGACTTTGAATTAGACGAAATGTGTAACTTGTGTAAGTTCACACCATTGCATTGTTATATTTAAAACCAATTCATTTTTGCTCTAATGGAATAAAAATCGTTAGAAAATGCCGACTGGATGTCTAGCCACTGGGTTTGTTAAACGCATACATAAAAGTTGAATCACCTTGTCGGCATAAACACGTAAATAAAAATATTACATTTAAATATTACCCAATTACCAAGCTTGTAAGAATTAATAATCTATTTACACAGCAACTGAAATAATGTAAATTTGTCACTCGCTGCGACATGCAAACAGGTTACTGTTATATCATTACCGAGGTCGTTGGAATCATAGAACTAAAATATCTTGTGTAAAGTGATCATTTTGCCATCATTTTGGCCAAACAGAATGATAGATGTAACAATCGACCAAACTGACTCAGGGGTACTGAAGAACTGACAAACTTTATTCAAGATCAACACTTACTCAACATTAACATACATTAGCATAACTAAGCATTGACGTCTTTCAAAGCAAGTGTAGTATGGTGTTTAATGACAGGTGTTCAATGACAGCTAATCACTACAATAGAAAAGTAGAGAAATCTAAATGTGTTTAATAACACTACTGGGCCATCGTCTGCTCAGCTGATATGCATTTCGCGCCATTTTACGTCAGAAAAAGGGCGTCTATCAAGTGATGAATTACCATCTTGCAGTCAAACTTGGGTAATATTGTAATGAACGACTTTTAAAATGTACTGCTCATTTTGTAAGCAGTGATAAATTTCGCGCCATTTTCGTAAAGGTAACAATCTTCTGGTTCAGAAATGGCCAAACTGAATTACGAGTTCCCTTAGAAATAACCGTCTGCGCACCATTTCGCAAAGTTGAAAAAACCCACGCATACAGTCATTTGTTTATAGGGAACCGATGATTTTCGTACAATTTTAACAAGAAAAGAAAAGAGAATATAAGTTTATATACCATGCACACTGGGGAGGGGGAGGGGTGTGGACGTAAAGCCAGTGTACGTCGCACCTCTTTCGTTACAAATTGCTGGGGGACCTGTAGTTAAAAAATGTATGATTACTTTTAGTGCAGATGGTAATGGAATATAAAATATTAATCATTGGGGTGGGGGCTAATTTGATTGAGCGCATGTAATATAATTGGGCTAGGCGCATCTTTTAACCATATATGTTTATAATTAATTCGAAGAATAATTTTTTATTCATCAATGGCGTGAAAAGTGTAATATTTATTTAATAGAACATTCAAAAAGAGTATTTTATACAGTAGAGGTGTGAACAAATTGTAACACATTCACCTTTTCCTTATACTGGCAATGAGGAGAGTGATCATGAGTGAACACACTCTAATTACATTACAATTGTACCCAGTAAAGTTGAAACAAACCGTCTTCTGGTTCAACAAATATATTAAGTACATCACTACATTTTATCGCCTGGTTCAACAAAAATGTTATTAACCTTGCCATACAGCACGTCGCAGGTTACTGTTCACTGGCTCTGTCTCATACAACATCACACGAGCTAGTGATAAACTTCATATTGTTCACTTTAAGATAGCAAGGTTGAATGAATGCAGTTTCTTGCTACATTTTGTCTAAAAAATTAAACGAACAAACATCTCACTGTGCAGACTTCAAAACAGTGGTGCCCAAGTGTCTGGGTCTAGTTGCAGTATGGTTTAATTTGTTGATTTCATTCAAACTAAATGTAGCAAGAAGTTGCGACCTTGTTATCTTAAAGTGTAGACTGAGCCGTTTCTTACTGGTTTCTGGTTTAACTTATCTAGTCGTCTGACAAAAAACAAAAAATGAAGTACATTTTAATCATATTCACAAACCTTCAAAAGTATTTTGTGTTACAATGTATATATATATAGATAATGGTAAATAACACAACTAATTTTATAGTAAAGATCATTGTCACACCAGACAATCAATCAATCAATCAATCAGATGAATTTTAGTAAGAGTTATAGTTAAACACCCGACGTTTTGTTTCAAGTCACCTAGCTTCAGAGTTATAACGATTATTAGTCTAGCCCATGGTCTCTGTCCGCGCCAAGAGCTATGGTCTAGCAAAGGTTAACTGTAGGGATTAGGGATCACACTAGCGATTCTACCAAATATCACACTTAAGAAGAATTTGTACAATCTATTCTTGACAGGAAAATGCCTTGTAAAAAGGTAACCTGTGAACCCATTCCCAACAAACCAAACTGGATCGACCCCACACAAACAAACAAACAAACAAACAACGATACAGATTGAATACATTAATAACAAGTATCGAATCCTTGAGGAAGGTAAAGATATAGTGAATGAAAATTACGAAATTGTAAATCATCTGCTGGGGCTCATTCATGTAGAAAAAATGTTGTGACTGATCGAAGAGATTCTTACATCATTACTACGTAAAACTAATTTACATGGGATGTGATTTCAGCTTCTGTGAATACATTAATTAGTTAAAGCGTGTTGACCTCTCACGTTTAACCCTTATGAATCCACTCTATCATTACTTTCCTGAATATCGAATGGCCAGTCTTTGCAAAATCGTTCTGTTTATGATCATTTCATTAAAAGGGGTATATTTTTATGACATGGTAAATCTTGCAATGTTCATTGTGAAACTTTCGTCAAATATTCGGCAACGAGACACTATGCCAGGATACGATCATCCTAATTTTGCGGAATATTTTACTTACTTACTTACTTACTTACTTACTTACTTACTTACTTACTTACTTACTTACTTACTTACTTGAAAAAATGATAATACACTTGAACAACAAGACAAAACAAATACTAAATACTGAAATAACCAAATTGTTGATATTTACAGTAAATTACACTAAACAAATATTGTCAAAAGCCTCGCAAAAATTCCACTATTCACTTCAGTTACGAACACGTGACAGGAATTATACGAAAAAATGTTTTAAATGTGTTCTTTGTCCAACGGAAAAAAATGTAGTTATATCCTGGCAATGAAGCTGAAATAAGTAAAATACTTAAGTAAACCTTAGGTGTTAAATTTTATCGATAAGAAAAAAGGTAAATAATTTAAAACGTATAACATGAGAAAATACCCATGGCAGAAATGTATTATTATTGAATAATTTAGTTAACTAACTAACTAACTAACTATATTAAATATATTCAGTTATTTTGTATAGACGTTCGTTTATATTTTATTTTGTCCTGTTCAAATTCTGTTCCATAATGTGCTTTCTTTACGTACAAACATGTCTGTTTACATCACCATAGAAACAATGCAATTAGTCAGAGGATTACGTTCCGTAGTAATATGACCACGGTTGCACACATTTTAAGGATCCTAGTGCAGGAAACAGTCACAGAAATTCAAGTGAAGTGCGTTGTGATATTGTTGTTCAAGCCAAATGTTCACACAACCAACCAAACAAAACCAAACAAACAACCAACCAAACAAACAAACAAACAAACAAACACAAAAAAATTATCTCTAACGAGACAAAAAAGACTTCAAAGCATAATAAACACATATAATCACTAAACTACCACAAACAAACATGCACTAATTGATAAACAAAAACAGATAAACAAGAGAGTGTGCCCAAACTAAGTGAAACTTATATTGTATCCATGTAATAAATTATCAGAGAGGTATAATACCCAGATGGTTGTGAATACTTTTCAACTTTTGGGAGTTGAAATGAGGAAATAACATGTAGTAATTGTCAGATCGGATTTCTATGCTGATGATATAAAATCTATTCTAGTCTTCCGTGCTAAGAAAATTGATCAGCGCTGGCTACATTTGTAACCAATACGTCTCCAAAGCTTTTAATCATAAGGCCTTTAGTTATGCAAACACCAGATGTGTTGTAATATCCTTTACACGTAATGTAAAGCACCCTCGTGTTTCTAGACACTACTGAATATGCCGAAGATGCATTGCACGATAATAAGACAGAATTTGAATTTCGCAACGTGTCTTGTTATTCTGAGCAAGAAGCTTTAAGCTGAAACGTTTAGTATCTGTAATATAACACATGGAAACAAGCTTAGGAGACGAGACTTCATGAATAGCAATTTCTATCTTCCTTATGCCAAAATACCTATCCATGAGAGAGTCATTACCTTGTGCTGTTGTGTGGAATACATTAAAGTTTACAATAACTTGGCGCCAACTTGCTGGCTTCTTTTCCTTCAATTTAAACAGTTGGGCTGGTGTGTTTGTCGCTGTGATAAAGATATGCAACTCATATTATTGAGTTCATAATCCGGATATTTAACCATATTTATAACATCCTATGTAAACCGTTCTGAGATCTGGAGAAATAATCAAGATAGACGCGCACACACACACATACATACACACAATAAACACATACACACGCACACACACACACACACACACACTCAAACAAACAAACAAACAAACAAACAAACAGAAGAAAAACTCCCAAACAAATGCATGTACACACATACATCACACAGACACAGACACAGATAGATCTGAAATATACATATAGAGATGGACAGGAATCTTTCACACAGAGATAGACCGCCAGACAGACAGACCCGTGAACATGTTATACATACAAAAATGTAAGACGTTGGTTATATACAGATAATCATTTCACAGCCTGGCGACGACCGTTTCATGATTTCTCATTCTGGTATTTATAAAAAGGTGTTGTTGATATAACCTCATTACTTTCATCAATACCTATGTCAACAATGTCTATGTTAAGGACACAGTCAATACTATGAATGTGGGAATGGAACCCTGCATATTCTAAGTGCCACACAGTCTTAGTTGTAAATTCAACCATCTCTCTCCAGTTAAACTTCCGATGTTACAAAAAAGAATTATATCTATCTGGAATATGTACCACCTGAAGATGAAAATAAAAGAATAATATACCAATTAGTACGCACTATAACTAGAATCACATGTAAAATGGAGCCGGACCACCTAGATGATATGGAATGAATGGAATTCTTTATTTATTCCTCGTGGTTCTAATGTTCCATTTTGCTCCTTCTTCTGCCTAACAACATCTTCATCTCACGTTCACGATTTTTTGTGAACTGGTAGGCATGTGTCATGAACATGTACCTAACCATTAAACACGTATTAGATCACAAATGTATGTCTAGTTATAGGCTTGTAGCATCATCCTCTTGTTTATGGATTCATTAATACACTGTGTGTATAAAAGAGAACATCAAGTGGCGTGCAGAGTGCTACATCAGACTCTTCTTCAGAAACGTGTAGGCCAAACTAAATTGTTACCAGATTTAAACTGAATGCCTCCCGTAAGGGAATCACTAATTATGTAAATAAATTAAACTAAAAAACTATGGTAACAGGCTTTGTTTTTTGGACAAGCGTGCTTTCTTAGGTTAATGTATGTAAGAGTCTATGATACTGCTTAATTACTAAATATCATTCATTATTCAAAATACTCATTAAAGGAAAAAGTTGTAGCACCAAACCTCATAGGACAGGTGCGTATTATTATGATGTACGTATCACATTATGCGAAATTTGAAGCTTTCATTTTTAAGATACAACCTAGTTACCTAAAATCATTAATTATGCAAATTTTTCATTAAAACTAAGCTATATAAAAGATTTTATAGGACATATCCGCTTTGTTATGGTTAACGTATGTACTAAATTGTATTGAAATTGAAGTATGCAGTCTTAAGATATAGCCTAATTACCGAAAATCATTAATTATGCAAATTATTCATTAACACTGTAAGGTACATCAACTAACTTTATATGACATACACAATTTGTTATGGTTAATGTATGTACTGAATTATATTGGAATTGAAGTATGTATTCTTAAGATATAGCCTAATTACCGAAAATAATTAATTATGCAAATTATTCATTAACACTGTACGGTGCATCAACAAACTTGATAGGACATATGTGTTTTCTTATGGTTAACGTATGTACTAAATTATATTGGAATTGAAATCATTAATTATGCAAATTATTCATTAACACTGTACGGTGCATCAACAAACTTGATAGGACATATGTGTTTTCTTATGGTTAACGTATGTACTAAATTATGTTGAATTTGAAGTATGTATTCTTAAGATATAGCCTAATTACCAAAAATAATTAATTATGCAAATTATTCGTTAACACTGTAAGGTACATCAACTAACTTTATATGACATACACAATTTGTTATGGTTAATGTATGTACCGAAATATATTGGAATTGAAGTATGTATTCTTAAGATATAGCATAATTACCGAAAATCATTAATTATGCAAATTATTCATTAACACTGTACGGTGCCTCAACAAACTTGATAGGACATATGTGTTTTCTTATGGTTAACGTATGTACTAAATTATGTTGAATTTGAAGTATGTATTCTTAAGATATAGCCTAATTACCAAAAAATAATTAATTATGCAAATTATTCATTAACACTGAAAGGTACACCAACAAGCTTTACAGGACATATGTGATTGTTATGGTTAACGTGTGTACTGAATTATATTGGAATTGAAGTATGTATTCTTAAGATATAGCCTAATTACCGAAAATCATTAATTATGCAAATTATTCATTAACACTGTACGGTGCGTCAACAAACTTGATAGGACGTATGTGTTTTCTTATGGTTAACGTATGTACTAAATTATGTTGAATTTGAAGTATGTATTCTTAAGATATAGCCTAATTACCAAAACTAATTAATTATGCAAATAATTCATTAACGCCGTAAGATACATCAACGAATTTTATAGGACATATGTATGTTGTTATAACGAATATACTAAATTATATTGAAATTGAAGTTGATTTCATTAATATGCAAATTTCTCTAATTAAACATTAACAGATCTGGCTCAAAACCTAATCAGGTCTAGCTATTACCCTAAAGAATATATATTTCAAATTTCATTACAATTGAGCCAGCCGATTTTTAGAAAATGATGACACAGACACACAGACAGACAGACAGACAGACACACGGACAGACACACAGACACACCTTCCCCTTTTAATACCTCCCGTACCCTTACGGGAGGTAAAAATGAAAGAAATTAATTGTGTAGTATAGCCTTAACCGTAAAACATAAATGGCCTGCATACATATTGACTATATGATCACGAAAGTACTTTACTATTTTGTCTTCCAGAAAACCAGAATGTAAAGATGGCGTCATACACTATTGATGATCCCAAATTACAAACACTAGTTGCCAAGGCAACAGAGGACGGCAGAAGATACAAGCCAAAAGATATAAGGATAAGCATTGATCTAGTTGATGCAGCATTAAAACAATTGGTCTTCTTGGACCAGGTTAATGCCCATCCATGTCTTTCCGACAACCATGCAGTTATCCTGAATGCCATTCGTAGGTATGAAACGTTATGGCTCCCTCTGGTGGCAAAACATCCATCACCTGACCTAGTGGCACCACTGGATGTTGAATGGATATGGCACGTCCACATGCTGGCCCCTCAAGAGTATGAAAAGGACTGTATGGCGTTGGTTAATGCGTTTGTTGACCACAAACTACATAATGCAAGAGCTAGAAATGAGGGGCTGAATAAAGCCTGGAAGATATGGCAGAGCTTATATCCGAATGAGCCATTTGAAGTAACTATTGAATTGCCACCATCATCCATAAAATTCGACTATGAAAGCAAGATTGGATATGACCTGAAGGCAGCTGTGCAGCGACAGAAGCTATTTTATTACCAGGTCAGCCTTCCACATTATTACAGTAAGACCTTCTTGAAAAATGGCTTACAGAGGTACAAGAAGCTTCTATACTTGAAGAAATGCAACCCTAAGCTGTTCCTTGTTCCTTGTTATGATATGGATCTTATCTGGCATTCTCATCAACTACACCCTCGCATCTACAAGACTGAGACATCAGCCATATTGGGCAAGCCCTTCAACCATGACGACTCTGTCAATGACCGAGGTGTAGGATCCAAGCTCTTCACCTCTGATGTCATGACTAGACACCTCTGGAAAGCAGCATTTGATGAGGACTTTGCCGTCTATGGTACCATGTACAGAGGAAACCCACCCACTGGATTAAAGGAACTTAACTACCACAATCGTTTGATTCTTCCTACAAAGATCTGTAAAGTATATATTGACCGAATTGCTATTGAGCGGCCAATAGAGCAAAGGCGTTTCATCTTGACATGTAAGATTGGTGGCGGCTCATTCAAAGTTCTTAAATTGAAAGGTTCTCAGCAAATGTGGGAAGCGAAACCAACCAATGGTGTGTCTGGTGGAGGACTCGCAAGATTCACTTTCAATACTGCTAAACATTCATCTTTGGTGTTCAAATTGACGACCCCTGGTGCCTTCTGTTCATCAGGAAATCTACTTGGCTTGGCCACCCTTGAGTTCCGGAAGGTTCTGGATGAATTGCTTATCCATGGTGGTGGGAGTGAAACATACACTCTCCCTCTCATGCTGGACAACAACCACCAGAGCACCAACTCCATTACTGTAACATTCAGAACGGAATCATCTTTTAAGGAAGGAGAATCCTATCTAAATGTCGGCATTGGGAAGTATGAAGTACCTCCACAGCTAACACAAGAGTCGTCCACATATCTACCAAATCCAGTCAGCACAAAGCTATCTACAGGCATGGTTGAAGCAAAACACAGGTAATGATTGCCCCGTCGTCTTATAATTCCCTGTTATTTCTGATAATCACAAATCAACATTTTTGTAATGTTTTAATTTTTACATTTCTCATTCACTTTAAAACCACTCATGGTCAATCCACCTAGTTGTCTATTTTTCATCGATAGATTTACTGAAAACTTTCTTACATATAAATAACAAGAGGTGCATGGTTGTTGTAATGTCAATTCAAATTGAATGTGATGAATATATCATAATATGGTAAAGCATACTTTTCCAAAACAAAATAGAGTGGAGATATAAACTAAACATTTGAATTACCAATCAATATCATTGGATAATTTACAACACTGAACAGAAGGAATGTCCTTATAGGGCTGATGAAGAATCAGTATAATTCCACTTTCTAAACTCAAGACAGACTACATACTTTCACTTTTAACTGAAATTCTGACATGCGACTATCATTCTGATTATAGAATAAACAATCACTATAACTGCCATGTGCTCACAGTTCGGATTATGCACTGCCCTCCAATGAAGTTTTCAGTGATAGAGGTATTCGATAACAAAGATAATCTAACTGCAGTTTCTCAAATTGTTGGGAGTGACACTTTCCCAAAAGCTAAGCAGGTAAGCCTAAACCTAGGCCTAAGTATAAATGATACAATTATATATATATATATTCAGGGTAGAAGAAATCAAGTAGGGTTTTTCGTCTCTACAAGCCTGTTTCAGGAGTAAATCACTCGTCAGGAGATGCTGATATATATACATATATATATATATATATATATATATATATACACGTATATGTTGTATATATAGAGATAGTGAGAGTGAGAGACAGACATAGACAGAGTTATAATATACCTAGTGATAATGCTGTGCCATGATTCGTTAGAATCAGTCACGTGATAGGAAAATAGAATGACTATTTCCCTAGGGATATAGTTCCATCAACTTTTACATGGTCAAGTGACCACCGCGCGTTCACAGCAGGTCAAAATGGAAGCTTCTGACGATGTCGTCTGCCACCGCGAGTTCACAGCATGAGGTATATTATAAAACACATATTGCCTGGCCTATATTCGGGCTATAGCACCCGTTCATTATCTCCTCGTGACTGTGAGTTACCAGAATCACATGCTATTTCCCGAGGCCAAAGGCCGAGGGATATATAATGTGATTCTGGTAACTCTCAGTCCCTCGGGTGTAATAAACGGGTGCTATAGCCCGAATATAGGCCAGGCAGTATGTGTTCAATATACATTCAAATACAGAGATAGAAAAAGAAGGGAGGCAAACAGGCAGGTAATTTGAAGGATATACTATTGGCAGGGGTTGTAGGAAGTGACAACCAAGAAAATGACAGATAACTCAGTTTGAGGGGTAGGGAGATACTAGTAGCATCGGGGAAGACAGGAGTTAGAAATTTGGAAGGGAGGGAAATGGAGTGAATGGGTAGACATATCTTGAATTTTACCTGATCATCATCGTAATACAAAAGTCCAACTTTAACACCTATTTATTTTCTAACACCATCTAGATAACAGACGTTGGATTCGGGGTTTCCCTCGATCCTACATTAGGTGAGCGAGCAATGCTCATAAAGGGGCCAACAGATGACTGGGGAGTGTGTGTTGGTAGATGGGAAGGGTTCCGTAGAGGTGTGGCAGGAGTTCCTGGTGATAAGATTGCACGGCGACGCGGTGTGCCTGGAACTCCAGGAAGTCCGGGATGGTTGGAAGCACAGTTTTATAATCTACAGCAGTGTTATGAAGTAGAAATCGAGCGAAGTGGTGACACATTTCGGCTGGGTAACAAGGTCTGTTTGGATGTAAGAACGGGCCAGGTCAAAGTTGGCAAGAATGAGCGGGATGCACCTCAAGTTGTAGCATTAGCTTTCACTATTGGTGTACTTCATATAATGTGTCAGCCAAAGTCACGACAACCAATCAACTACAAAGACAAGCCACGTTCTTTAGACCCAGATACTATGCTATTTCTTCTGGCTGCAGGATATTGGTGTCATGTTCCCTATCACCCTCTATATCAATCATCATCCCACGGTTTGGCAGGCAGTGATTTAGGCAATGGTGGTGCTGATACTTATGATGACTGCTATGGCGCAGAAGATTTTGATGCCGGGGATAGCGGTGGATGTGGTGGCTGCGGTGGATGCGGTGGCTGCGGAGGGTGTGGTGGGTGTGGGGGTTGTGGAGGAGGTGGCGGATGCGGTGGTTGTGGGGGCTGTGGAGGGTGTGGTGGGTAAGGGGCAATCGAACAATTTTACTTGGTTTGCAATATATTTGTAATGTGACGATAAGAATGAATGATACAGTGACCAAGGTTCACATTTAGACTTCAGTCACCTGAAATCAAGTACACATTAAGCAACCTTGAATAATCCAATACGACTACTCATGGTCACGATTCATTCTGTATCATATATGTTGAATATAATACCAATTCTGACATTAATGTATCGCTAGCTGTTTTCCAATGGAAGAACTAGACACAGCTTGATAATTCAAAGTTATGTTTTTGAAGCAAATTCTCGCAGCAAAAAAGGTCCTCTTCATTTCCCATAAATTGTGACTATCATAGTGTGGGAACTATATAGGAACACTAACTTTGATCCTTTACCATAACAAATGTATGTAAGAGATATTTTGTTAGGACCAATGACTTGTTTAATTATAGAACTAGAGCAGTCGATGGCTCTCACTCAAATAATCTCCCATTACAATTGCCTTGTGACACATATGACAAAATAAAAACTTAATAAAAAGTTAATGTGAACTTTGACATCGGTAGTTTGGTGGAAAACACCACGAGAGGCTAGGCAGATTAATTAAACTTTAATGTCCGATAGTCTGATAGGTATCTCGAAATATTGGTTTCTCATTCTAGAAGCTGAAGCATCAAATCTGAACTGAAATTGATCATTTTGTATAATCAATACGACATGCCTGTCAAGTTTATTGGTGGTGTATATACTTAACAATTTAATAATATATGTTCAAACAAGATTTACTTAGTTAATGATATACTGTAATATGCCCATTTATGTGAAAATGTCGACGTCATGTGATTCGGCATTTTTGTGTTATGTTTAAAAGTGGGAACTGAGAATAAATTAATGGTTGACATTGCAGATAATTTACAATTTATTGATTTCAGAAAATGTGTATATAGCTATATCAGTTAAACACATTGATATTATATTGACATTGAGGTTGAGTTTCTAAGCAGTCATTTCCAGGTGAAATAATATATACGACATATACTAGTGATCAATACTTCTTCATGCATACACTGGTGATTGGTAGTGATCTGTAGGTAGATTGATTGATTGATTGATTGATTAATATATGGTGACGATGTAGTATTATTTGTTTGAAGCCAAGCAGAATAACAAACCAGCGTTTGAACTTGAAATTTACAAGTTAGACAAATTTTGTGGTGTTGTGTTAAACAACTCTTTTATTAGAATTATGAGATATGAGCACTGACCAACATCTATGGATGTATTTATCATCTGTTCAACGTTGACGTGTTCGGTGTTTTGTTATCTTAACAGTGTCTGTTTTGAACATTTTGAACTATACTATAATATCTCACTTGAGTGGCTTTCACTAGTAAATATACCTTCAGCAACCAGGCTGTAAGAAGGTTCAGATATTAATTTATTCATGAGATTGTTATGATAATTATCGTATTTACCTCTGTCAAACATTTTGAATCAAAATATACAAAAATATAGTTCATTTAGGACTTATTATATTCAACTTCTTAGGTAACAGCAGAACGAGTTACTATATCTATTTTAACGTTAGTCTTATTAAGAACAAAAAAATCAAGCATTTTACTTGAAACCTTTACTTCTTTAAAGGGGAATTTTAACATTATACTAAATTGAAGTGTAATTTGTGTGTGAAAGTAAGACATTACATATCTACTGTTGGAAGTAAATGTTAATGGCAAATTTTGTAATCTTTTCATGTGTTAGAATTTAGATGTATTTGATCCTCTTTTGAACCGTTTTGGAATGCCGAAATATTTCCTTTCCTGGATTAAGAAGAAATTGTTTTTGGGGTTTGTTTAATAGATAGCGTAACTCAATATGAAGTGACCGTCATAACATATATATATATATATATATATATATATATATATATATATATATATATATATATATATATATATATATATATATATATATATATATATATATATATGAATGAATATGTATGTAGGATCATAAATTCTTCGTAGACGAAAATTCATTGTTGAATCGTCCGGTACGATATAGAAGAGTAACAGTACATATTTATTTAACAAATTAATGTATATTGATACCTATACGAATTATGATTAAACAGAACCTTTGTCTGCACTTTTTACTTTAAAACGTTTGCAATAATCAGAATAAAATGAATCTGCCTTTAAGTAAAAAAAAAGCGCATTTTTGAAATCGTAACCTAGGCCCACTGTTTGGTACTGGAAACACATTTTTTTCTCCGCATTTGATGGAATCCAACTTGACATATTGTCATTTTAATTGATACACTGGTTGGGATTGATAGTCATAATCTCTTCAATAATCCTTGTTATTCTTTCTTAAAGTCTACTGTACGAGTCGTGTAATTAATACCTTGATTTCCTTGGACTTTTTCTTGTTTGAAATTATCACTACGATTGTTTTATTCTAGACAATGTTAATCTCTTAATCTGTCATGTATACGTTAATAGTATCACAGTGTTTTGGTTAGACACACATGTAGTACTAGACATTGTGTGGCTCGGAGATTGACACAGATTTACTGGTTTCGAGTCAGTTGCGATGTTATCGACGGCCATGTCTACATAAATATTAGGAGCACTTGGCAAGACTCAATCAACAGGAGGTTCTTGCATGTGAACAGGATAATTTAGTTTCAAGAAGGCCGTATACAAACTTTGATTAATACAAGAAGGGTTTGGTACTACACCACGCTGAGACATTTATATTTTAATGCAGACATTGAATAATCGTAGTAGATTTATTGGGTCAGTGCATTTTTGTGCCTTTCCCGGCTATATTTACGAACACTTATTTAACAAAAACTGCAGACACGGGCAGTAGACACACTAATCTACATACTACATCGTTTATCTACATACTACATCACTTGACCACTAGTTATGTGTGCTCTGTTTGACAGAACATGTGTCTATCTGATACAGTGTATTGAAATAACGTCGTCTACTTTCAGTGTTTGTGAATTCAATTTATCTACCACCACAGAAATCAGGCAATCGGCAAATACTAACTAAAACTATTACTGAATGATACATGTTGCTATAAGACAACGAAAGTTGGTGGAGTTACACTCACAGTAGAATGGCGTATCTGGCAGCAAAGTGTCCTCAATCGCCCATATTTCAGTATTTACATCTTTATAGGGATTAAATCCACATAACCAAGGCACTGATATCATCCACGCCTGTAATTTACCACATTCAACACTAATTGTAGTTCATGTCTATCTTAGTTTGCCTTTACCTTGATTTCCGTAGTAGTTATGAGATTCCATTACAAAAGTTGTTGTGGAAGGCACAGTACCGTGGTGGGTTATGATGAATTGTTTGCTCTGATTGATCATCTATTGTATTGATGTATGCATATCCTATATAATTACATTATGACATGGTCATCATTATATTATAATACTTCAAAAAAAACCCCACAAATTGACGCCATATTCTCCATAAAGTTTATGTTACAGGATAATTACAGATGCATGTACTAGATGAAAAAATCGTCATGTCATAATTGCCATAAGCGTGGAAAGTCAATAAGTATTCTAAGTTTATTGACATTAAAGTTGCACAAACTGTAACAGAGGCCAGAGTCAGTCACTGGGCGTAATGTGCATACATAATGCAAATGTAAAATTATAGAAGAGAAAGTCTACACTAACGTGGATTGACTAAGGTGGCTGAGTATGTACACATAGTAACTGAGACGGGCGAGTTTTTTGTTGTTGAATTTTTGGGTTACCATAAATTACATCACACGGCCACTGTTGTATTCCTGGTGAGGGATCAACAAATTGGCATATATATAATGCAGAATCTTTAAGTACTAACTGGAATGATATGATGTTTCAATAACACAAAAGTAACTAAGAGAGTTACAAAGTTACAAATTGTGCCCTTTTACGATAATAATTTTAATTATGACTTTGCGATCACCACTCGACAACACAAGTAATGAGTGAAAGTTGTTCGAATAGCAACAGAAAAACTATGTGCTTGTTTTTTGGACTGATATTTTATGATAACATGATTCGATTTTTAAGACAGATGTTGAGTTTTAAGAATCCGAGGAGGTTTGACAAAACTTGTAAGATGATTGAAAGGAAGGATTTAACTTGAAGAAGATGGTTTAGCAAACTTACTGTGGTATATTATTATACTTATCGTCAATAAATAAAAAGTTGTGTTCAATTTGAATATTAATGTTGTCATTGAATGTATAATCAGAGCGACTGAGTGAACAAATAACATATACAAAGTAGCGTCGCCATCAGGCTAGGAGTGACAACATGTGCAGTTATTCCTGTACAATGTATTGGCAGATTCTTGCCCCATGTTTGTGTGATGTTCAAGTTGTCCTAGTAACATCCCCATCACTGGATTTAACACTCACTCATTTTGTAGTATCGGTTATCAAAACTCACCGCTGGTGGCTCACTCACTCTGGCAGCCCGAAGCCGGTCACGGTTATGGTAAGTATTTTGAG
Source organism: Glandiceps talaboti (assembly GCF_964340395.1). Lineage (NCBI taxonomy): Eukaryota > Metazoa > Hemichordata > Enteropneusta > Spengelidae > Glandiceps > Glandiceps talaboti. The sequence goes on from NC_135552.1 coordinate 5,426,001, forward strand.
CTTTGCACATACATGAAACATGTAGCGCTGCTAACTGCGACTTTCACAAAGTTTCGTTTTAATATGATCATGGAAATGGTTGATAAGTGAGGATTTAAAAAACAGTTACATATCATTATTATCACACCATTCGACTCGATCCGTTTGCGGTGATCACTTGTTACCACTAGATGGCGTAGTAGCAGAATGGGACTGAGAATATATTTGCTACAATCGCGTGCATTTTTTTTTGTAATTCAAAAAAAAAAAAGTTGTATTCTCGATATGTTCTTTCCAAACAACAGCAATTATATAACAGTACAGAGTACCTGATGTACAAATGTTATATTCATAAGAGAAATATTCATTTTATCAAATTTACTACACGGGCTAAACTGTCTCTACTTGTCAAGATAAATATTATCGACGTGGCAAGACAAGCAACAACTTTAAAGTTACTTGGAAGTTGCTGTTTTAAATTTCCAGGGAAAGCATATTCTGATTGATAAAAATTCAGATGAAAAAGACATGTTTTTATTACCTGAGAGTAGTTTTTATTGAAAGCATTTGAAATTGTGAGTGATATATGAGAGTTCTCGCTCACGCCATTGAATTTTCGTATTTCACATTCTATTTGTACTTTCGATCATTCTTGTGGGAATTGAATTTCAATTCAGTTACAATTCAATTGAAGGGAACAAGATGAATAGACGTTGTATGTGCTGTTACATTTGACGTTATTTTAGTTGAAATCATAAAATAGAACCGAATAATAAAGGACCATATAGTGTGAAATAAAGACGATAAATTCAGTACCTGATGGATACGTTTTGTAATAGGGCTCCCTCAACTATAGTTCTTTTTTTTGCCGGCCTTAAATTTCCCAAAACTTACCCTGGGGCAGACAGGATAAAACAAAAAAACACAGACAGAGACAGAGAACACAATGCTAGCAAGTCAATGTAAAAATCACTTTTCTCTGCAAAATTTGATGTCTTAGATATACGGGTAGTTATGCTGAAGATGTTTTTTTTGAGCGACATTTCCCATTCAATATAGTATGAAATACTGCCTGTGCGGAATGTTTGAGCAAAACGAAATGTCTTTTTTTTCTAAATCTACCAACATACCTACCCGCACGCGGGCGGCATCCAAAGAATTTAATACATCGTATAGCTTTTTATCATTCAAAGACAATCTAAAATTCAAAATCCGTCACGTAAAACGGATGTCACTGAGTGATATGCAAATAGTAAACATTACGTCATAATACTGAGCAAACGCGCACTCTGATTGGATGATAAAGTTAAGGCTGACATGTAAACAACCGCATTGCAGTTATCGGAGAGGTGCGTGATGCTACGCTCAACAGTATAAGGCGGAAGTGATTTTTATTTTAAAATGAAACTGCATTTTTAGACATTCAAAAATGAATTCGTAGTCGCAGGTATACATATGTTATTTGCCAAATACTGTTGCACATCTTGCTGCTCGAGGTAAATTTTCTGGTATAACGGCTCTCCGTTATTATTACCGGAAAAATTACCTCTCGAAGCAAGACATGGAACGGTATTTGGCAAATAACATATACGAATCTATATTAATTTTCTACAATTCTTCTTGTAGTCTAAGTTAAATCTAGGAGCAACTTATAAACTGCCCACATTTATTTTGTTATGTCGAATCATGATAAGAGTTGCCTCGGAATCAACAGACTTGTAGTTGTCAGTTTCAACGCCAACTATTATTGCAGATAAACCAAAAAGATGCTTAAGTTTCATTCAGGCGGTACGATGTTTTTTTTTTTACATCTCACACGCCATTTGTTGTTACTAAGGCTCAATAAAAAGCACGTGGTTCCGATTACGCTCAATAGATTATTTTAGAATAGGTTGGGTAGGTAGATTTATTATTTTATTTTATTATTATTATATATTTTTTCATATACACTTAAGGTAATTATGCTTTCCGCTGTTTTCCGAATGGTTATATATTGGTTTCTTACCATCAGATGTACAGCCATTATAGATTGAACGAACAGAATGATTTATATTGCCTTTTTAAGTTGATGTCAGTTTCAGCATCCGCTATTTCTGGCGAGAGTTTCACAATTTTCGCGATTTTATTATTTTTCCCTCGAATATGAAAAAATAGGTTGGGTCGGGAACAGGAACCAACTAATTCTTTTTAGGCCTAATTACACAAACTAAAGCAAACCAAATGTACGAATAAAGATGTTGAATGTGTTTGAAATCTCCTTTCATCGATCTGACAGTGATGTTGATTCGTGAGCATAGCGAGGTAAAATGTATCATTTTAAACACTTGCGCATTATCAGTGTCTGTATTTTGTTTATAACAGAAAACCTTGTGTGAGAAGTAAAAACATATATTACTGAAACTCAGTAGTCACTCTGGTATGGTCGTACATATCTATTGATTCACTTTCATAAACTTTGTATGGTAAGCTTGTTATATTTTTTTATATATGTGATAAAGCAAAATATCTAAATCAATATTGGTAATCGATACCGTGATCTTGGTCGGTTTATTGATTGATTGATTAATTGATTGATTGATTGATTGATTGATTTATTCATTACAGTGTGGAGACGGTCGTAACAATTTTTACCTTCCGTAAGGATGGTTTTATAATAGAGATGAAGTCTGTGTGTCTGTGTGTGTCTGTATCACCATTTCTGAACAACGACTGGCTCATTTTAAGCGAAATTTTGTAGACGTGTAACTTAGGGTAATGGCAAGAACTGATTACGTTTTGATAAACATTCCATGAATATTAATGAGCAATTTACGTAATTAATGTTTTTTCGGTAATTAGGCTATATCTCAAGAGTGCACTCTTCAAATTCATTATAACTTGTCACATACATTTTCGATACCAAAGCGCAACTGTTCTGAAAATATTATCGATTTAGCTTTTAGTTTTGATAATTTATTGGCATATTTCGGTAATTAGACGCGGTTGCCACACAAACAGAAGTTGTTGTTTCTGGTCAGGAAACGTTGCCTAAAGTGGTGTGACGACGCAAATGTTTTTGTTAATTGTTCATGATTAGTTCTGCAGTTGTCTTCAATTCATTGAAGTAGCAATTGATGTAGGGAGAGTTATTTTGTGTTTCCCTTGGATCTGCACTCTGCATTGGCTGGACAAACACGAGAAAAAAGAAGACCGGGGCAGAGTGATTCAAACTCACCAGAAAACAATTTTTTTTGTTGGCCTTAAAATAAGTTTACAATGAGCGCGGAGTTCACAAACAGGTGAAATATTTATCACTGTTTCAATTTCGTCAAATATATGGACATACAATTTTCAAATTTCACACACTAATGCGCAGATGAATAAAGAGAAATTGTGTCTTTTTAGATTTTCGATTAGAAGTTTAAGAAGTATTATATTGACCTCGAACCGTCTCTATTTTACCGTGGTCTTTTCCGATTTCTCTCAATAACAAACTACCACTGTTTGTTGCAAGGCTTGTACATAATCATTTATCTAGCTCTGTATCTCAGGATATAAATACACTCACATATTTATCAAGTGTAATATTCTATAATTTACACCCAAATGTATGTGGTCAAAATATGGAAAATAGACCAAGCCTCGACTAGCCTACGAAGAAAATTTCGCGAAAATGTATCAATAATGGTGACCTATACATTGACCTCTATATAATTAGTGTACAGTGAGGGCGCGCCACTCAACAAAACCTTGACAATTTTCCCGTAGTGATTAAAGGAATGTGAAATAGTATACATGCAACGAGTAGACAGACCGACTTGTAAACTCGTGGTGGGACAGCACGCACATGCCATATCTCGTGTATGTAGGGATCACGAAATCCGAGTGAAATCGAGGATGGCAAGCTTTCCTGTGCTGAGAATAGGAGGCGGGCATTTGAACAACATTCTCGACAACTAACTTTCATTGGGACCTGAAAAATCACAGATATAGAGCTAAATTTCTTGCATAAATCATGAAATTGCAAGACTATACCCTTACGGAAGGCATTCAGTTTAAATCTGGTTTCTGTACAGTTTTGGTTATCAGAATTAAGGAAACTGTTTTACTAGTGTATGTTATGTGTATAGTATGTTAACTTTGTTCATTAAACCTTGTTTTCTCTACCTATTACCATTTTCCTTATTGTCAATTGTTTTGTTTCATGTTAGTTAAGGTGCAGAATGTGTCGTTTTTGAACTACATAGGGACAATCGTTCGGGGTAGTTAAGGGAAGGGGTGGGGGTTTCATGACCTATAGCGATTTACAGTCTATTTCAGAATACCGTGCAGCTTTTCTGTTTGATACAACCACACAGAAACCAACAAGAAACTGCATATACCACTCTTCAATAGCTAGATCGCATATTCGGCTACAATTCGTATAAACTAAAATAAACCATTTCAATTGCAGATATCTGGGCATCTGAATGGCGCGTAAAATGTCCTTTGCGGTGTTCAATTGATGTCTGCATATGTTGGCATGTGTAGTTCATTTCACAAAACACAAAATTTAACGAACTGTACTCATTCAATATTGCTATTTTAAAGTGTATCATTTCCTGTTTCTTGTTGGTTTCACAGTCCGTGGTTGTAACAAACACTGTATTGAGAAATTTACTGAACGACCTTACATGATACCCGTGTAGCACGATAAGCATTTACGTAATCATAGGCAGAGCAAGCTCAGAGTAGTTTCGTGTTTACAATGGCACCACATTTCTGATCAGACTCCTACCAATGAAATGATATATCAATATGAATCATACAATGTGCGCCCACTTTGTGACAACAAAAATCATAGGGACAAATAGTCAGTAAGTCTTTTTCAAGTAACAAGGTTTTATTGATGAAAAGTAAATGAATGATGGCGAATAATGAAAAGTACCATTTGGTGCATACTGCAATGGAAAAGACAGGCATTTTAGATCAAAAGAACAGAATAATAACGCACAGTTTTAAAGTAAATGTTGCAATTTAGCGTATTTGCAAATTGCTGTTATAAACAACAAACGGGAGGTATGTCCTTTGTTTGCACTGTTTCAGAAAATAAGGACATTGCAATTTTTCTCCAGGCCCCTGCCATAAATTCTGACACTAGCCTTAGTATACTACTTAGCATTTTAAGCATCTTTATTTACATCCAATCGAATAACAGATATTATGACATCATCGTAAACAAATTCTTAAAGGAACTGTTTGGATATTGAAGGCCATATGGAAAAAAGGGCCATTCCATTCTAGTTTGGAAAAAGGGCCATTCTATTCTAGTTTGGAGTAGTAACTGGCGAACCATAAATCTATGTATGTTGACTTAGTCCTGTGTGCTCGTGTGATCCGGTACATGAGTTACCTTGTATGTGGTGTGTACATTAACTATGATGTTCAGTGTGAAGTTCACAGAGGTGATAGTAACTTCACCGTTATGATAGTATTTGAACCAAAGCATGATCATGGGAGTCTGTGCACATGAAAAGGCAAAACTTAATTTAAGGAACTGTGCTCGGTGTAAATTTCGATTAATACCACTCCATCTAGCTATATATATGTTTCCGCGTGTTTCAAAGAAGGTTGCAGTTATACTAAATATGATATTACACAGCATGTTTTTAGGAATAAAAATAAAAATAATCATAAGCTATTTTGGCAACTGGCATAATAGTAAATTCCACATATTATTATTAGACACATTGTAACAGATACGTGTCAAGATGCAATACACTTTATTGCCAGGAGTTCAATTAGCAGTTGGTAATGTCAAACTATGCTTATTAAAGTAACAATGCAACTGCTTCACTTTTGTATGAATCCCTACACTGTGTTATTACTTTGTGTAGGTTTGCAAGATTTCCAGATGATATTTCCAACCAGAGAAAAACATCCAAGAAAAATAATGACGCCTCCTGCTAATTCTATGGGTTGTGGGTTAACACCACTGAAAACAGATTGCAGTATGTACGTCACAGGAAGTTCTATGGTCATTACTACGGACACTACAGCTGCCTTTTCATCACGTGCACTAAAGTTTAGGCAATATAATCCTGTAGTATAGATGAGGCAGAATGCTACAAGATGGCATGCAACAGAAGACGTCATATTCCATACTGGGGTCTCTACACGACATACAATCAGGATCACAGATACAGACACACCGATCAAACCCATGTAGAATGTCCTGGCATGAACGGACACGTTCTCTTCCATTCCACGGCTGATCAACAAATAGGCAGCAAACGTGATGGCAGCGACAAATGCCAAACAATAACCTAGGATGGTGTGCCATGACGCAGTATCTTCATTCTTTGTTCCAGTATCCATAGATCCGAATATGAAAGTCGGGTGTGTGATCAGCACTACACCAACTATATTAAAAACAGATGCTAACACTTCGGAAAGTTGTAGTTGTTCCTTCAGACAAATCACGCCCCCAATAACGCTGGAAATGACAAGGAAAGCTATCTTGATTGCAGTGGCATTCCCTGTACTTTGGACCATAGCCACTGAAAAGATGACAGCGATGGTTTCGATAATATTCATTATGCCAAAGCTTACAAGAAGGATAGTTTGCTTCACATCCCGGAACAGAAGTTGTACTCTTTGATTGATGATTACTGGTAAGGTTGCAATTGATATAGCGACATACATCAGCAAATTTTGCTGTATTGGTTTCACTCCATTCTCCGATACATAACTCGATAAATAGAGCGCTGTTCCAAAGCATACGCCTGCAGCCACAGCAAGTAGTGCTGCAACTACTTGATGGAATTTCCCACAGTATACCGGAGACTGATGACCCGGTTCACTGCTCCCGCTACTTGCAGGCTCTGTATTATCGACGTCCTGACTAGAGAATAGCCATCTTGATTCACTTAATCCAGGTTCCATGTTTAGCCACGTTGATTGACCCCCTTCGAAGATACGACGTGTCGTTCTAATTTTTGATAGTGAAAAAATATAATTATATAACTTTTTCAAACATGTAGTGACCAATAGCATTGAATTTGATTACTGCCAAGCCATGCGTATTATGTGATGTATATTGAATATCCATCATTACATTGGTGTAAAGTTAAAAACAAATCCAGTATTTTCACTTTATGGAAATGAGATAAAATGAGATAGTTCTTAATGCAACCATCTCCTAATGACAATCTGATGGTTATACAATAACTTATTGTAGAACAACATTCTCTTAGACTTTTTTGTTGATGTGAAAAGTATTTAAGTATATTTTATGATGGTCGCACGAGTTATTTATAATGAGCAGTGAGTATCTGAAAACACAGGTCGTGATGCGTGAAATAGCCGCTTATTTCTCACGATTAAAGGGAAGTGATGGCATACTATATATATTTCAGTCAATCTAGCTGAAATTTTGCCCAAACTCGGACATAGTTGCAACAGAAATATATGTTTGACATATCTTATTCGGAATTTTATGTTGAACTACATATCGAAACGCTAACATAAACAGCACTGTTGGAACATGGTAAATTTTTTTTTATCAATTCGCATAATTACTTAAAATATAGTATTCATACTATTTATTCACACACCAATGCAAGTAACTTAACTATATAGGCTAGTCTGAGGATGACGATCAATTACTTTAGAACACAGACAGCGCCCTTGCCGGCCTTGGAATAGATATACAATTTTGTCTAATATCCCTATATGTAGTATGTCAATCATTAGACATCAATATGGAAAAGCACATGCATACTTTTTTTTCTTCATTAAATACATTCCCTGTTACAAAACATGTGTGTCGCATGTTACATAATGAGTATAATTAGCATATAAAAGAATATAGTTATTTATAGTATATATATACAACAACTTTTATTGATTCATGACACATGTCTGCTCCCTGACATAAATCAATGTAGATATCTTTCAAGGACATGTAATTTAGTCAATACAGCGGTAAAATTATCCGACCTGAAACAACGATTTTAGTTATCTTACACAGAATTATATTTTAAACAACATATCAAAGGTGTAGAATAATCTATTGGGTGAAAAGTATTGAAACATGCAGTTTTATTTATTAGCATAATAAGAGAAAAAAAGACTATTCATGAAATGTCACTTGTTAAAAACAATGCAAGTTACATAAGTTACATATCTACAGGTTGGACTGACGTTCGGAACAAGACTTTGATCATAAAACTTTTTGAATATAAACGGACTTGATGTGTGTTATTTGAAGTACCTTAGGGGCGATATCAATAGTTCAATGTAAGATAAAAATTAAATTATTTCATTTTGGGTATGGGGGTTTGATACATTTTAGTTCTCATTCTACAAATTTGATTTTACTTTTAAAATGGATCTGTCTGTACCCCTAAAGCAAATCTTTCTCACAAAATGTCGCAAAATTGAGAAATAGAAGAAACTTCGCTATAGTAAATGCATGGCACTTAGGGAGAGTGAAGTAACGTATCAGCAAAAGAATGATTTTTTTTGTTAACTGCATACCGACTTGGTATTCATATCACTATATACTACTACATACTGATTTGAAATTGATTGTGCTTTCAATTTTGGCCAATTTAGTTAGAAGGGGGATGGGGGGGGGGTGTCTGAGGCCTAAATGAAATAATTTAGTTCTTTAAACCCACATTGAACTATCGATCTTCAACAACCCTGCAAACAGTATATCTATCATAATTTACTAGGTATTGAAATGGAACATTGCTTACTTGAATGCATTCCTCTCACTATTAAAGAATTTCTTACGTAAACATACATAGTAACAAGTGTTAACTACAAATGGTAATTCATCTGTGTTGTTACACCATAGTATTCAAGTTAACTTTTGTTCCAAACACAACTTGAAAATTTGCCTGAAATTTTCGACCGCACACTTCAGTCTTGTCAACAGCTTGACCCGCTATTCAGTAACGTGACCTTGCGGACACGTGAGCCTGAAGGAGTCATAAATGCCTGGAAGTTTATATCGCCGCCCGCCTCTGTTCAGCGATGGTTTAAGAGCCCGGATGTAAATAGCTTCTTTCACTCCCGTTAAATATATCTATGTCCCCTTATTAGGCTCACGTGTCCACAAGCTCACGTGTACTGAATAGCAGGTCAATCTGTTGACAAGACTGAAGTGTGCAGTCGAAAATTTCAGGTAAATTTTCAAAGTTGTGTTTGGAACAAAAGTTAAATTGAATACTAAGTGTTAACTAATTTATATCAGTTATATGATTGTAAAGTTATTTATATACAGCATACGCGATAATTGAGGTATTAAAGACCATATTCAAGTGTTCTGTGGTTTTAAACTATGTGTACGATGTGATATTTTATGTTAACTGTCTAAATGCAGTGTTCATCGTTCACGTGTTCGTATATAACATTACCGAATCGCCATTCACGCGTTCCGATATGTAACGAAAATATGCAAATTAGTCGTAAACCCTATGACACCATTATGCAAAATTTGATGGATGTTTTACAAGGGATAGCCACAATAATGTGGACCCAGTTTTATGTATGAATATTTGTGTAGTTAAAATACATGTTAAAACATAATGCCATGCTTGTACAGACACGATATGGCAAACCGCGCTAATTTTCGCAGCCGGGTCATGCTTATTATTTGTATTATTTGATGTGCATAATATAGTCATCAAATCACCCAACTTAACAAAAAATAACTAGCAAAAAGGCTCAAACATACGGGGGGGGGGGGGGTAGTTTTACTGTAATACCGGTACTTATAAAACACGTCTAGCTAGATTAAGCAAATCCAAATATTTGTTTGTCGAATAGTAAGCTCTTAACGGTCAGCTATGCCAAAATGCTGTGGCCTTGCAATTGGAAGGTAAAAAATAAATGATAGAGTTAGATTTCATAGTTTCAGATTATCTCGTAGATATTTTGCAATCAAGGTCATTATAAGATAGTCACTGCTAAAGAAGTACATCTCCAAAAATATGCATGCTATCCGCTCCGCTTCTGAAAGCAGAATAAGGTGGTCAATGATACACTCCCTGAGCAATGTATCACACCATAAATACAATCTAATCAGTATTGTTCGCCCAAAGAAATCTATAAATGCATAAATATTTTTATGCAAAAGATCATATGTGTTATGTTTTACTGTACATTTGATAGGGTGGGAAAGAGAGGTTCAATTATAAATACTTTATTGAGATTAACCCGTCTTAATCTACATGACAACATTAGATACGCCAGTGATTGGCAAGTGGCGGATTCAATTCCTGTCGCCCGAGGGCGATCTGATATTCTACCACACTCCAAAATTGTCATCGCTCAGACAAACGTTTTTATGGTGCAACAGAAAGTGGCGCTCACGTGCCAAATGTAATGTTGAACGTTGCCACTATGTGTGAAACCTATAGTTGCAATGAATTTGTCATACAGATTGATGGAAAGTCTCTCTGTGTGTGTGTGTGTGTGTGTGTGTGTGTGTTTTGAAAGGACTGGAGTAGGAAGCAAGCATCTCGTATCTTCAGTATTTGATCATTTACATCCCCTGAAGTTCGCAGTAATATACATGTATGTTTACATGAACGAGCTACCAACTCAGATTTTAAATAATCAAAAGGGTGCTGTCAGTAACAACTGCCTGATCACGAAATCAGCATGTTAACCCGGAAACAAGGTGGCTGTGATGTGTCACTGGTGACAATACAGTACACACGGTTCTGCCTTGATGCCTCAGGTGACATGATATTTTTAAACATAGACAACTTCAAATGCAAAATAAATAATTGTAGAGTTGTTGCCAACGGTCAATGTCTTATAAGAAACATTGCATCTGATAGCATAGGGTTAGTGAATTGACTTGACTTGAGTTTTTATGTATGACAGTTATGAGTATTGCAGTAAATTATGATTTTTACTACAAATATGGACGCCAGTCGGTTTAAAGTTATACCACCTAGGAATGCAAATGTCATATACCTTGTTCTGTATTAATCGTAAACAAAAGTTAAAGGAATTGGCCACAAATACAAGATACAAGATACAAGAAAACTTTATTATCTCACGTAGAGAAATTACGGTGACGTGGATCCATACATTAAACACATATTAATATAAAGATACAATAAATACAAAAAAAATGTACACACTGTTTATGTCTTTAAAATGAAATATGATCTTTGACCGCTGTAGGTCAGATAAAATGATAACAACAAAGCAATGCAGAACAGATATCTTTAAAATGCAATCATTTACTTTGGCTGAAGTACATATCACAAAGTATCTGCAATTTGCAAGAAATCACTTGATTGCTTTAATTTGATAATTTACTCAAAGGTCAATGTCAAAGTTTTAAAAGAAAACCTTCACCTGATAATATAAGGTACACACTTAAATGAAGTCTGTACGTTTTCTAGTTGTTGAGCCATGCGATAAATATTGGGGTAAGACAGTGATGTAACTCATGGAATATAAAAGACGGCAGTTGTAAAATCGCACTTCTTCAGCTAACACAATTTTAGTGTAGGTTTTTATACGTACATATAGTGAGTATCATATTTGATTCAACTCTCTATACTACAACAGCTTATGGAATTAATTATTTACGATTGGCCACAATATGCACTTGAATTACGGTACATTATTTGACCAGCATTGAGATGTGCATGATAACCTGAGATGAAGTTAACTGTCAATTAACGCCATTATACTAATAATACCATTACCAGCAGCTAAACATGTCTCCAAATGCTTCAGTAAGGATACACATAAAATTACTTTTAACTCAAAATATAACATCCTTACGTTTTTAAAATAATCACTAAACCTACCTGCGGAACCGGCTTTTCATAAAGTGCACAAATTGCTTTTTGAGAACGTCAAATTGTAACAATTATTCCCTAAGGTATAGTATACTTTATGGAGTTTATTTAGCAGTTGGTAATGTCAATACAAACCATGCTTAAGTAAGTAACATAATAAAACTACGTTTGATAGATAGCATACAATACTGAGTAAGTGAATCCTTAAACCCCAATACACCTTATCCATGTGTGTGCGTTTACTAACTGTGCCTACGTCTGTTGAACTGTAATATAAAATTAATGTATTTGCTTTTGATATTAAGCGAAACCATGAACCTCTGTGCTACGTTATTAACTTGTGAACGTTTTGCAAAATTTCCAAATGATATTTCCAACCAGAGAAAAACATCCAAGAAAAATAATGACGCCTCCTGCTAATTCTATGGGTTGTGGGTTCACACCACTGAAAACAGATTGCAGTATGTACGTCACAGGAAGTTCTATGGTCAATACTACGGACACTACAGCTGCCTTTTCATCCCGTACACTAAAGTTTAGGCAATACAATCCTGTAGTATAGATGAGGCAGAATGCTACAAGATGGCATGCAACAGAAGACGTCATATTCCAGACTGGGGTCTCTACACCACATACTATCAGGATAACACATAATAACATACTAATCAAACTCATGTAGAATGTCCTGGCATGAACGGACACGTTCTCTTCCATTCCACGGCTGATCAACAAATAGGCAGCAAACGTGATGGCAGCGACAAATGCCAAACAATAACCTAGGATGGTGTGCCATGACGTAGTATCTTTATTCTTTGCTCCAGTATCCATAGATCTGAATATGAAAGTCGGGTGTGTGATCAGCACTACACCAACTATATTAAACGCAGATGCTAACACTTCGAAAAGGTATAGTTGTTCCTTCAGACAAATCACGCCCCCAATAACGCTGGAAATGACGAAGAAAGCTATCTTGATCGCAGTGGCATTCCCTGCACTTTGAACCATAGCCACTGAATAGAACACAACGATGGTTTCGATACCACTCATTATGCTAAAGCTTACAAGAAGAATAGTTTGTTTCACATCACGGGTCAGAAGTTGTACTCTTTGACTGATAATTACCGGTAGGGTTGCAATAAACAGTGAGGCATACGTAAGCATATTTTGCTGAATTGGTTTCACTCCATTCTCTGATACATAACTCGATAAATAGATTGCTGTTCCAAAGCATACGCCTGCAGCCAGAGCAAGTAGTGCTCCAAGTACTTGGTGGGACTTTCCACTACAAACGCAAGTTTGACGAGATCCAAGGGTAGCATTACTGGTAGACTCTGTACAACTTTGAGTGGAGACTAGCCGTCTAGATTCACTTAATTCAGGCTCCATGTTTACAAGGAATAGCAGCAATGATGGATCCGGTTTGCTGTCTGAAAATATTGCAATTTATGTTTTTTTCTCTAAAAATAATACCATAGTTATGAATTTATAATGACCGTGTTGGGTTCTGACATGTCCCACTGTTTATGCATTTCGCCAAACACTTATTATTTAATTTTTTTTTTAATTATAGACTTTAATTCGGAAGCGACGTCCATATAAGTATATATTACAGAAAAGCTACATGACTGATGTTCTTAAATATAACAATTTTAACATATAAATTAAACAAAAAGTAACTTGTCCCATAATTCCACCATATGGGATCTGAAATACTGTAAATCACATGTACATCTAATTATGCTGTTACAACTTACTGAAAGTCGTCTTCTCAAACTAAACACTTGCTTTCTCATCAGGGCATCAAACGAATACATTATATTCGGTACGAACATAGAGCTTGCACTACTTCGTTTATCATAATCTAACAATAGGCGTGCAGCATGCATTGTTATATGCAACTTTCAATTTTCCCATTAACCTTTCCGTATGATTGAGCCATAGTGGCCCTCCATACAACTGTTAGCAGTATGTTTTAAACAAAATGCACTTCACATTAAAGGTACATTTTGAGAATTTTCTCATAAGCATATTAGCAGATATATAAAAAGATCTGATCTGCCGTTCAATGTCATCATCGTCTCCAAAGTTATTAGTCAACAAGAAACCCAGATGTTTTTTCTTAGCAACAACCCCTAGTCTAACTCCATTCAAGTATATTGAAGGAATACGACGAATCTTAGTTTGAGCTAGAGTAACACACATACAATTGGTCTTCTTGCTGTTAAATAAAAAGTCTTGAGTTTCACCATAGGTACTGCATATATTAATCAGTTTCTGTGTTCCCTTGGCAGAAGGACTTATAAGACAAATATCATCTGCGTACATTAAATGATTTATGAAAATACCTCCAATATTACAACCTGTTTTCGAGTTACACAACAGAACACTTAAATAATCAACGTAAACATTAAAAAGCTTTGGGGATACAATCCCACCCTGTTTTACACCATTAGTGACTGTAAAGCCACCAGAAGTATATGCACCCCATCGAATAACGATGTGTTGTGTCCTATACCAAGTAACAAGAAATCTAACAAAAAACACAGGGACATTACGTTGAATCAGCTTTATAAAGAGGGTCCAATGGTTGACTCTGTCAAATGCTTTAGATGCATCCATAAAAGTAACGAATACATTACTTCCGTGATTTCTGTAATAATTGACAGTTTCCTTTAACACAAAAACACACATATCAGTCGAGTGACCTGATTTGAATCCAAAATGATGGTGAGTTGTCCCGAGATAAGATTCAATATGTTTCAACAAGACTAATTCAAGGAGCTTTGAAGTTACAGTAGAAAGAGCAATCGGACGATAATTATTGCTGTCAGTAATATTACCATTCTTTATCGTATTTATTATCGTAAAAGGTTGAAATACTTTCAACATGTTTCGAGTTTTTGCAGTGAATACCTTTACAACTTATTCGGAGGAATGGATATCTTTTATTGAAATAGTTCACATAGGTGTCAAGACAGTAGGACGTATACACTAATATTGTATGTTTGGAGATGTCATTCAAGTTAAACTTTAGTGTCCTTTGTTTCATGTCTATCATAATTATGCATGCGCTCATATCCTATGTGTGACTTATTGTGATGTAATTATTGTAACGACCATAGCGTCGCAGATTCAAGACTTGGGGTTTGACCGCAGACAGAGCTGAGAGCACATGTCTCTCCTGTCTCATATGCAGTTTATCCATGTACTAAAATAGTAAAGTTTCGATACCATGCTTGTACAGACATGTAATGACAAACGTCGTTTGTTTTGTCAAACGTGTTTATTGTGTTTTGTGAATAACATATTCATCAACCTGTTCTACTTAGTAAAGAGTAATTATCAACGACCCCGAGGCTCAATCTTGGTAATTTTATGTTACTTATAAAAACCTGTAGTACGAGTCACCCCTATGTTTATAGAAGTTGGAATAGGCAGCTCATAACGGTCAGGTTTATCAAAATATTGCGGCCTTAATTAAAAGGTACCAAATAAATGACATAGATAGATTTCATTAAAGATCATCTAGATGATATTTTACAATCAAGTTCATTAAAAATGATAGTGAATGCACAGTAAGCACTGATCCACAAATTGGCTTATCCGATTCTGAGCGCCGAATGGGTTCGTTGCGTAAATACATGTCTTGAATTGAATTGAATGATACATTCCCTGAACAATGTATCTCAACAAATACAGATGTAGTATTTTACTCCCAAAGAGATACATAAACGCATACATATTACACTTCTATGCAAGACAGGCTGACGGTCATATTTGTCATAGCAAAAGCATGTTTTGCGAATTTTACAGAAAACATACCATTACGCTTTTATTGATTAAGCTTTTAGTGTATCGGGAGATGAATATCAATAAAATGTGTGTGTGTGTTTTGAAGAAGCCTCTAAAACTGTTAATAGAGCTTAGTAAAGTATCCACCATCAAGTGATGACGTAACAAAGAAATAATTATGAGAATGCCTTGAAAGTGTTTTCATTGATATACTATTGTCTCATAAATATATTTACCTAATACAAGATATGTTGTTAAAGTAGAACTGTATGCTTATTTAAAACCCATCTTCTCTCAGCCGACATACGTATTAATATTTATGCAACTAAACACATAACCTGTATAACCCGAAGTCTATTGGGAGGGAGGGGGGAAGGGAGGAAGGGATGCTGGGATAGAGAGAGTACAAAAAATAAAAACCTTTTTGTACTGAGCAATTCGATACATCAATGATTGGCAAATAGGTACTAGGTCCAATTCCTGTCGCCTGGGGGCGAAACTGCTAATAATAACAGTAATGAAGTGAAATGTCCAGTTGTATGTATAATATATTTTTGCCCCAAATTGTCATTGCTTAAACTAATTTTGTATGGTGCAATACAACATGGCACTCACGTGTCAAATATGATGTTTAACTTTTCCATCATAGAAAGCTATAGTTATCTAGATCTCTTCATAATAAATATTCATATTGTTAAAATTATTGGAAGGTTTATATTATTATTGCCATAAAATGGAAAAGAAAACAGCAGCGACAATAAAGAAACAAAGATACAAAACAAAAACAAACAAACAAACAAACAAACAAACAAACAAACACATAAATAAACCAAAAATGAGGAACAATAAAGGAACCGAAGAACAGAAGGTAAATGACGTGAAGATTCAGCATGATAGGACATTGATACGATAATTGTAATGCGATGATCGTTTTAGCCTTTTATATATTTTTAGGAAGCCATTTTCTGTGAGTTTTATTTAGACGTGCATCAGTTGAAAAAGATATAGAATTCTGCATAGACGAAAACCTTTCCTTTTCAACGCATCTCAGCAACAAAGTCAACAAGGCCAACTCCATTATGGGGCTTATAAGAAGAACATATGAACACCTAGATAAAAGCTCTCGTGAGACCCCATGTTGAATATGCAAATCAAGTACGGGCACCAATTCTTAAGAAACATGAAATAGAAGTGGAAAATGTACAAGGCAGAGCTACAAAGTTAATACCCGGCTTTAGAGACCTCTCCTATGAAGACAGGTTAAAGGAACTAAACTTACCAACACTGAAATACAGACGGGTCAGAGGTGACAAGACAGAGATATACAAGATCCTATCTGGGAAATATGACAGCGAAGTTTGCAACTTTATCAAACTACGCAAGACAAGATATGACACTAGAGGACACAGTACAAACATTGAAAAACAATTTACAAGAATAAATATTAGAAAATACTCATTCATAGAAGTGTGGACTTATGGAATAGCCTACCCAATGCCGTTCAGAACAATTCAGACATTTGAAAAGAGACTAGACCAACTATGGAAGGATCAACCCTTTAAATTTAACATGTAAGAAAATATACCCTCTCATAGACAAAATCAAACAGAACTGACATAGAGGCCCAGCAAGTCCTGCAGTCAGAAGAGGACCTGCAAGTACCTGTATCTACATTGCTATTAGCTGCTGCTGTGGTGCCGCCGGCTCTAAGCTATGCGTTCTGAACTTCTTAATGTCCTAACAAATGGATTGATACCTTGGTGCATAATTTATTGGGTGGTTGTATAAGAAATGCCCAAGTATAGATGTGGTACATGCCTTTTTTTCGTTGACTTTAGTCGACGAATCAAAGGGTTACTAGAACTTGGCGGATCACCCAACTTAGCAATAAATCACTATATATTGGCGGAACTCGCGATATTAATTGTATGGCCTTCTCTTATTTGGTCATTCTTGTATTTATGAACTTGAATTTCCATGTGTGTATCCTTAAATATAATATCTCTAATGGTGATGTGTAAGAGCTCGTCGATTCGCATGAAACCTGCATACAAAAGCAAACACATACAAAGAAGCCTTAAATCTGCTAAGCTAGCCTGCTGACCGCCTTTGGAAGCTACCAATGCAGTTAAAGTATCTAATTCAACTGGTTGCTTGGGAGTGCTGGGTTTCGCTATGAACCTTTTGCTTCCTACTAGGGTGACTTGAACCATAGGGTGTCTAGTTGGAGACTCCATGCCTGCCATATCATGAGCCCATTTGATTCTGTATAAGTCAGACTGTATGGGGGTGGCATTTGCGAGGTTACTAGTAAATGTCGAAGATATAATTCTACCTGTAAAAGTTTCGCTGGAATGAATGGCAATGAAGAGTCTCTCCAATGTTTCACAGCCCAAAAAATCACACCATTTATTGGTAGGTCGCCAAGCTGAGTGTATGCCGGCCGTGTAATTTATTGACAGATGTAACAAAGTGCAAAATACAATTGCAAAACACTCCTTCCTTCAAATAATAAAACGAAAAGAAAACATTTCAACAAACAAACAGATTGAGCCATGTAACCCCAGTCTTGGGAGAAGGTGTCTACTGCTTCAGTGCCTGGGCACCAACACCGAGAATTAAATCTGGTACACTTAGTATTGTAGTTGGCTGCAAACCTGTCTATTGTATAAGTACCCCACATCCCAAGCATGTTAAACACTAACGTGTTCATGATACTCCAGTTATCACTGTCACCTGCTGAGCCAATCAGCTTGCGAATTTTCTTTTCGTGGCACCCATTTTGGGACTATTGCCATTTCTATTGTTTCACATACAGTCGATATATTCAAAGCTGTTGACTGTAATTCTGGTACTCTAGCTACTGCCTACCTGCAGTATTCTAACCACGTTCTGGTTGTCTGTGCACATTGTACGTTTTGCCTAGCCAGGCACTTTATATTGTTCTGTATTACCCGATGCACAGCCTCAAGCTCTCTCCATATCGAACTTTTCTGACTTTCTAACTGTGACCATCTACCAATAGTGTCACTGTCTTCCTGACTTGCCCCTACTGTTTTCCAAAATTCAATTGCTCCGTGAAGCCTGCCAACAGGCCTTTTAAAGACTATTGTGTTCACGTTGACCGGTAACATTGAAGAAACAGCTGCAAGCCCTGAACTTTCTTGAAAACCACCCAGTTTAGAAATGCTCGCATTGCCGGCATCTCTCAAAGTGTGGTGACTACCACAGTCTACTTACTTAGTTTGGTGGCCCGAATTGGTGCCCCTCTCCCAACAGAACCACCCCAAACTTTAGCGCCAATGTTAGCATGCGATTTTTTAAAGACACGTGTGGTTTCAGAGCAAAATTGAACGAACTTTGAGTCTAAATTTACAGAAGTACAAGTACTTGCATGGCCCAGGGATGTTTGCCCAAATACATGCCCATTACTGCCGATATTTTCACGAGTGACACAGTTATTGTTAGCCACGCCCAAAGTACCCATACCTAGATTATAGTATGTACTTATTTGCTGCCAGTGTCTCTGGGCATTCCACCCGCCAATGACCTGTTTATCCATAGGCAAAACATGAACCTGGTCTTCTCCCTACGTAGTCAGGTTTTGAAGACATGCTTCTTGACCCTGCCCCTCTCTGTGGTGAAGGCTCTTGGTATGGAGTCCATCTGTTACTGTTTTGATAGCCTCTCTTGTTTCTGCATTTCTTTGAACCTTCACTTTCCTTTGCCTTGGCTCTCGAAACTGCCTTGTATATTCTTTTTTCATCGTCGGAGTCAGACGTTCATGTGTTTCCTATTCTTGAACGACTCGCCACCCCAAGTCCTCGTTGTCGGCTAAGCGTATCATCTTTTGGCGATGACTAATTAGTTGCATACCTTCGACTATGTTTGATTTGGCTGAGTTAATGTTAGGGTGGTTCCCTTGGATTTAATCCAGTAGTTGTGTGGCCTCTATCAACTTCTCCATAACTTTTTCGTTATATTTGTATTGCTCCTCGCAGTACTTCTTTCGGAAAGCTGGTATGTCCTTCGATTTTAGTTCTTTCACCGCTGCTAGTTGATTATCGTTTCTGACTGATAGTGAGGTCGTTCTTTGACAAATCAAGCCGAGCTGACATTAGCTTCTCCAAATCCGTTAGGAGTAGCTTGCTTGTAAGTGAAACTGCTTTGGTAACTTGTGTTTGGATAAGTACTTGGAGTTCTGTTTTGTCCGAGGAAGCCATGTTTGGAAAAAAGAGGTGTAAACTCAAACAAACTGGCTGCACTGTGACGGGTGCTGGCCTAGAATGGTCCAAATTCCCTGTTTCCCCCACTTACATGCTATCACCCACGTGACTTTTCCACGTCTCCCATTGGCTGTTCTCACAACGTCCAGACAATTTTCCTCTATACTAGCAAAACGCGGAAAATTTAATTTCTGTGTTCTCCATATTCTCCAAATGTCCCAGGCGAAAGAATACTTACTGACTGTGTTTGTGCTTTGGACATAAAGATAACAGCAGGTAGAGTTTCAGCCAAGTAATGCATTGGAAGAGATTTAATTTCCTTCTTCCAATCTTCGACCTGAAAAATATCTAAATAGAACAAACACAACGTAACACGTGTCACGATGCACAGCAACGTATTTTCAATTAGCTTGCAAAATTTGTAATTAATCAATATCAAAACGCAAAACATAATTGCTGTCTCTCTCAAAAGAAGGAACTTAAAGCAGCTCCGATAAATCGGAAGTCCAAAAATATATTACTTATTTCGGGATTTCGGCCAAAAGGCCTATCAGTTCGTCAAATACCCAAATCAGGGCTAACATTTGCCAAATAGGGCATCAAATTCCTACCAATACTACTACTACTTAATTGCATTACTGAAAATTGCAATTATACAAAACTAAGCTGTAAAGCCAACATATTAAAGCTTGGGCATCCATGAAAACTGGACTCTTTGATCTGAAAAATAGGGCTTGTCCTCTGCCCGAAACCAACAAGTTTGGACTATGTGAGATCAGAAAAATAGACTTTACAAAATAAGAGAAACTGCGCAGGGTTTTGGCGTACTACTGGCCAAAATATTGCTGATTGCCACTCTGGGATAATTAAAGTAGCTTCTGCTTTACAAATCTGTAAGTGCCTGATGGCAGGAATGATTAAATGTGGTGGGGAGCACAACCAATTATTTTCTGTAGACCAATCTTGGCAAAAGGCATCAACAGCCTCGGAGTTTGGATTCCAACATTTAGAATTCAATCTAGGCAACTGGCTGTTGTAGTATGTGGCAAATCTATCCACAGTGTGTGGACCCCATTTGCGATCGAGCAATTTGAAAAGGTTGGCATTAAGTGACCGATCATGCGGATCTACTATTAAGTTAAGAGATCCACACAAAATGGTGGCGACAAATGCTCTAAAATATAATTGGTGTTGATCAGTTTAGTTGAGGCATCTTAGACAAAACGAGGATGTTTTCTACTAGAGAGATTTGATTTTCAAGAAACATGGTGGAGGAATACTAGTGAACGACAATCTGTAACCATTGTGAATATATTCTGGGCATTGAAGAACATTTTCTCCAAAAGATACACCCGTTCGTAACCTGCCTACAACCGACTCATGACAAGATAAACTATCAACTTCAGAAAAAACGCGATTGTTTGGGTTGAACAAAACGCATTTGAATGAATATCAGTGTCAAATTCAGTGTCTATATAGTGTCTGATTCTTGCAATTTGTGTTCAAGTTCAAGGCTGGTTTGCAGGGGTGGACCGGCTGTTTTGGTAATGTGCAGCGTTTCGGGAGGTGCCCGAATTGCCCATTTGAAACAAGGGCCAAGTCGTGTATTGTTGGCAATGGCGGGTTGGCTTCTCTGAAAGGGCAGCTGGTGTTGTATATCACTATTAACAACATTAGGAGTTGACCGCTGGAAATATGAACGACGCTGTTGTCGGTGACTACGCCTTAAATTTGCTTGCTTTTCTTTTGTGCTCTAAATTTTGAACGCTGAATTCTTTTTTCATCATCGGTGTCTGATGGTAGTTCGTCAGATAAATATTCGTTGACACTGGACCACTCGAACTTGCTTTTGTCAGCCAATTTATCAATTTCATATGAGGAGAAACTAAATCAATACCTTGACTTAAGGCCTTCTTAGCTTTATTGAAGGATCGCTTAGAAGTGGTGTCCAGTGGAGTTTGCAGCTTGTCGAGAACCTGCTCTTGGTGCTCAAATTGCTGTTTGTTGCCGGCCTGTATCTTTCGCTGCTTGCTCTTTTTGCTGCTGACAGAATGACCTCTTCATTCTCTTCAGCGAGATCTCTTTTGAATTTCTGAAGCCCGTCTTTCGCCACTGCAGAAATTAGTTATGCTGGCCACTGTTGAGGATAGACTTGCATTAAAGTCTGGATGTGGTTGGTTTTGCTTGCTCGAATCGGCTCTGTATTTTTCTTCCATGTCTGACCGTGGGTGTTAGTAACAGAGATTGAACATCGGCATTTCAACACCTTTTATATACCTGTAACACTTGTTACACCACTTGAACATACATTGACCATGCACGCATAAGCACCTGTGGCAACTGCACTTGACAATTTATTCACATACCGAACAGATAGCAATTATCTGCTAATCTTTGAAACGCAGATAATTACTCATTTCATTATAGTACGTCTGCTCAACAGTTTCGACGTAGATGAAATAACAGACTTCAAAGATTTCTCAAAGTGTGTGTCCTGTTAATGTTTTATCATATATATGGTTTATTTGGTACTTTGGCCACTGGCCTTATGTACATGTATATAAAGATACATGTATAACAAATGGCCACTACAAGAGTTACAGAAAATAAATAAGAAAAGAACATAACAAGACAAAAAAACGAAACAAATCAATATGGTGTTAATAGCTATGTCGAACATCATGGAATACTATTCATTATCGACTCGGATTTTGAATGCCGAGTGTAAAAAAAGTGCAATATTTCTCAATGTCTGAATATTGGTGGTTCTCATGAGTCTTGTAAACTTATCAAAACGTGGCTGGTTACGGTAATACAATGGAATGAATTTTTGTCTGATGTCTGAATAAAGTGGGCAACAGAGTAAGAAGTAAAATTCATCTTCAATTGATGTTTTACAGTAATTACAAAATCTTCTCTCTCTGTGTGTGTTATTGTGTCTACCTGATTCAATCTGCAAGTTATGAGCTGAGAGACGGAATCTGTAGAGAACATTATGAAGGTGCGGTTCATCTAAATTTATAAGATAACTCTCAGTAGTAAATACTGACTTAAAGGTACAATATGTTCGGAGTTTTGGGCTTTCATTTATGTTCTGGGTATCTATCTCTTTACATCGCTGTTTTAAAAACATTAAGAAATATAGTCTCATATCCAGCACCTTGAAGTAACAAACTTCCCCAAAACCATAGCTATACAAGAGGTGTTTAAATGATGTGGCCCAGCATGGCTGATTATTTTGTGATTTACCGTATTGATAGTCATAGCACTGATACACATATCTACTGTGAGCCATATTGTTAACCTTCACTAAGTGACGCCCAGTATCTCCCCTCACAGCAGGATTTGACGTGCAGGTGTTTACTTTTAAGCCGTATCCGCAAAAACTAAGGTGTAGTTTTTAAAAATATCTTTTGCAGTGTGGAAACCCCATATTTCGCTGCCATAAAGTAAAATTGGTAAAACCTTTGTATCATAAATGGTGAACAAGACATCCAGTGTTCGATTCCCATAACGGCTAAGATGTATCTTTAAACTAAAAATAAAATTAGAGGCTTGGCTTGCAATAGTTTGTTGTGCTAAAACCCAGGCAACAAATGAAGAGAATACAATTCCAAGATAATTATACATAGATACAACGTCTAACCGCGCCCCATTAAATACCCAGTGCTCATAGCTTTTCAGCATTCCACCCCTTCTTAAAACAATGATTTTAGTCTTCGAAATATTTACAGATAGCTTCCAGAGTTTACAGAAGTCAGACAATTTGTTTAGTAAACGTTGCAATCCGATTACACTAGTACTGAAAATACATAGGTCGTCAGCATATACAGTAAATAGAACAAATGTGAAATTCCAATGTGAACACCTGAATAGATATTTGTTGTAAGACTTTTACCCAAACCATTAACAAAGAAACAAAACAATAGAGGTGAGATTACAGACCCTTGTTGCAATCCAGAACTGCAAGTAAAAAAACTCAGTCAGTCCTTGGGTGTTTTAACAGATGCACAAACTTTGCCATACATTGAGTGTAACGTTTTGAACAGCTTTCCACGCATACCAACCTTGGCAAATTTATAGAATAAGGCATAATGGTTTACCCTGTCAAAAACCTTTTCAAAGTCTATAAAAGCGCAGTACAGCCAGCCTTTTGTATAGGACAAATATTTGTTAATAACTGTACTCAGAATGAAAATGTTGTCAATGGTTCTGTGTAGCCTTTCCGGAATCCTGCCTGTTCCTCAACTGTTTCACAATTAATGTCAAACCAACTCTGCATTCGTACACATATAGAATATTAGTAAAAATCTTACCAAGACTTGAAAGCTAAGTGATACTTCTATAGTTATAGGCAAATGTTTGGGTCCCTTTTTATAGATTGGTGCGATTATTCCTTGCGTCCAGACTTCAGGGAAATTACCATTTTCAAGGAGTTTGTTAAAAAGTGTGCATAAGATATCCAGTATAAAACCAGGCGAGTTCTTAAAGAAGTCTGCTGGAACGCCATCTAATCCCGGTGACTTTCCATTTGACATTTTATCAACACTGGATTTAACTTCATCCACTGTGATAGGGTCATCTAAAATGTCAAAGTCAATATCAGTGAAGTCTTGAGTGTTGTCCATTTCCAAGTTATCGATAAAATTGTTAACAGAGTTGTAAAACTCATTGTTATCTGGATTCATTTTTTTCCAGGGTTAAATAAAGCTTTGAAATAATCATACCATTCAAATGCTTGTATACTTTCCGGTAGACCACTCGATTTTGATTTGAACAAAGACCAACATTCTTTAGTATTAGGTTGTGTCGCTAATAATCTCAGTTTAGTTAAATTACGAGCGTTAAACTCTTTCTTTTTAGTTACAATCAACTGTATGTAATCTATTTTTGCTTGATGGAATTTTCCAAGGTTTTTGCCTTTTCTGTTGCCTCTACAATTCGACAAACATCTGTTCACATATTTTCATATTTACACAGTCCCTATCAAACCACCCCTCTTTACTATCAGTGCGAAAGCGTGTATTATTTATATTGCTATCCCGTCTCATGCTATGACCACAGCATTTAATTACATCCAATAAAGCTTCAGTAGCTTCATCAACCCTTCCCATAGCAATAATGTTCTGTACTTCATTAATTGTCACTGAGATATCATTTCGAAGCAAGGCATTTGTGTAGCTTTCTATAAGATTTTGTTTCCAAACATAACGATCAGGAAGATGATTGTCATTACTATTATTGCTATGAGTGTTGGGATGGTGATTACAGAAATCAGAAAGAACACATTTCAAAGGGAGATGGTCAGATTCGGCACATTTTTCAATCGTAAAATACTGTACAAGGGGAAAGGTTTCTGCTTTAACAAGAATATAACCAACCACACTGACACCATTACGTGAAATGTAAGTAAAGTATCCACTATCAGTATTTACAAATCTACCACTAATAATTCTGACACCTGCAGATTTATAAAATTCCAACATTTCTCTACCATATGAGTTTACTTCAGAATCAACTGAATTTCTTTGAGGTAATGGTGAATCCACCATGTAAACGTCCACAATAGGTAAATGCGTCACGTCATCATCAGTTATATATAATCATTTTCATCCCCAGTTCTACCATTGAAATCACCCCCGATAATTAGCACAGCATCCGGGTACGTGTCGATATATTGGGCTAATTCATTTTCTAAGATAGCCAACACATTTTCATTTGCATATAACGATGATCCACTTGAGGATCTGTAAATACCCGCCAATAAAATAGGACGACAGTTGGTGCAGAATGACTTAATTAACACCCACATAATATTGTCGGATGCACTTTTCAGCTTTCGTATATTCATATTACAGGTGTTTCGGTAAAACAAAGAAATTCCACCTGAGTGCCTTCCAAATTTTGAAGTCTTGGTTCTGGTAACATGAATAGATTCATATCCAGGAAGTATTATTTAATTTCCATGTTCTAGCCAAGTTTCTACTCAGCAAACAAATTCAAATTCCTTAATAAAGTTTAAAAAGTCATAGTCACCCAACTTTGAGAGTAAACCATTGATATTCCAAAATAGAAAATTAGTCTGTACATTTGTGTGTTGCTTGGGTTGATTGTTATTACGTTGATTGATATATCACTTGTGGATGTCCGATTTTGTTCACTTTTCGGGCTTCGGCCTCCGTCCTATGTTTGGTTTATCGGTCTGATAGTTTTTTTTAATATTATCATAGACGTAAATGACATTATCTATTTTCAACTTATCATATTTCAGGTGTGCATTCTTGTCTTAAGTTCTTGCGTTCATCAGGAACGGGCCAAGTTTTCTGCGTTTCTCTCGGACCATCGGCAAAAAGTCCTCAGATATCTTTTATTCTGTATTCTTCAGATTTATCAATAATCATTAAAGGTGATTCAAAATGCTCACATTCACTATCGCTATTTTGCTAGACTACATGTTTATGAAATGCATTCTGGTTTTAAAACTTTTCAAAAGCATCTGCAAACACCTTAAAATGACCTTTTTTCAGTCACTTCCCTTCGGATTTACTTCGAGAGTGTTCGGGTATTTCCGGTCCCACCTAGACCACAGGATTTTATGACGTCATAAGGAGACATGGTTAGCACGTAGCCTATGACGAGCGTAGTCAACTGGTGAATAAATCTCAACAGCCTTGTGAAAAAATACATTGCTGGTAGTTGTAATAGACATCAGTAAACAAACATGTCTTATTAACCAACATTTACCGATATTTACTCACACTTTCTGACTAATTGGCAGTGTCTGTGGGTATAAATGCTAAATATGATCTCCCCATATTATGGCAAAATAAATCAAAACGGCTAGACGATATATATAAACACTTGTAATGTCGCGTGTTTCACATTCATTGACTTTTATTTATCTGATTTTTTTATTATTTGCCGACAAGAAGCATTACGATACCGTCGTGACGTTTGACGGCCTCCCTGGGCCAAGGAAGGCATATTTTAGCCCAATCATACTCGCGTCGCCTTTTGAACAGTGCATTTAACAACAAAGTAAACATATTTCATCTCGAATAAATATACTAGCTATTAGAATACCAATGAGAAACTTCAAGAAGGCGTATCGGGACATGTGCCACAATATATTTGTTGGTCCCATAATATACTAATTGATTCGATTTGCGCCCAGCATATGGAAGTACGCTCCGAGTCATTGCATCATGTAAATGGAACTGTGACCGACCTAATTTTGTTGTCCATATATAAAATGAGACTGACCTGTAAATTTTTCACAGTTTTCGTTGTGGTCTTGTATTGTCACATGTTTGGCTTGTGAACACAAGTTTACATCTATTATTGACTAGGGCGTAATACTCTAGTCCGAGTCTGAAACCCATATAAAACCTAAGAAACTCGCATTCGGATCGGACAGAACAGAAGTAGGTCTCATCGACTTGTTGGGGACTCGAATTATTGCTTGTTTTTATCACGGTATACAGGTGATTATTATATATCAGTAGAGGGGTAGTGTTTTGTGCAGTCACCGCGGCCGCGGCAGTAAGCTTATACTAGGATAGTTCCGCCGATCAAAGCTGAAGCAGTGTATGTACAATGTACGTATGGAATTGGGAGAGCACAGCGCACATTTGTGTCGGGTTAAATTTATCCATGTGTTGATGTAATCCATATTTATCAATCAGATATATTGTAAAATTCTTCAAGTCGTACAGAAATAACTTCTCTAACTTCAAAACAATCCCTGAGAAACTGGACCGGACGTGGCTAGCCAAGTATCTAGTTGCAGGCTTTCTTTCATAACCATGTGCTGGGGTCACGACCTTGATTGCCGACGTCAATATTGTCCAATCACATTTAATATCATGAACACATCGCGATATTTGCTTTGTTGGTTTCCTGAACTGTATACTTCGAATACCATGATTCGTTACAGAATTCTTCTAATGAATATTAAATAGGCCGCTTGTTGCATTAAATTAAGTGATATCGCAACAAGGGAAACCATACAAGTTTTCTTCCAGACGAGTTTCTAAAGTCATGTAAATGACAACACTAAACTCACGAAATTTCCACAATTCTTTACAATTTTATTGCTGATAATATGGCAATCTAATAGCTAGTATATTTATTCAAGATAAATATGTTTACTTTGTTGCTAAATGCGCCGTTCAAAAGGCGACATCAGTGAGTATAGTCGAGTATAGTGGGCTATAATATGCTGTCGACGCCATGCCTGTCGAAGATATTGTAATGCTTCTCCTCGGCAAATAATAAAAAAATCAGATAAATAAATTGAAACACGCGAGCGACATTACAAGTGCTTATGTATATCTACACTGTAGTCTAGCCGTTTTGATTTATTTTGCCATAATATGGGGAGATAATATTTTAGCATTTATACCCACAGACACTGCCAATTAGTCAGAAAGTGTGAGTAAATATCGGTAAATGTTGGTTAATAAGACATGTAGAGTGTAGTTTTTGTTTACTGATGTCTGTTACAACCATTAGCAATGTATTTTTCACAATGCTGTTGAGTTTTGTTCACCTAGTGACTACGCTCGTCATAGTCTTAGTGCTAACGTGTACCCCTTATGACGTCATAAAATCCCGTGGTCTAGGTGGGACCGGAAATACCCGAACACTCTCGAAGTAAATCCGAAGGGAAGTGACTGAAAAAAGGTCATTTTAAGGTGTTTGCAGACACTTTTGAAAAGTTTTAAAACCAGAATGCATTTCACAAACATGTCGTCTAGCAAATTAGCGATAGTGAATTTAAGCATTTTGAATCATCTTTAAAGTGGAAACAGAGTTTCATGAAGTCACAAATTGCTTATTGAGAACGTCAAATTGTAACAATTATTCCCCAAAATTTAGTATGCTTTACTATAGTTTATTTAACAGTTCGTAATGTCAATACAAACCATGCTTAAGAAAGTAACATAATGGAACTACTTTTGGTAGATAACATACCATGCTAAGTAATTGAAACCTTAAACTCCAATACATATTTATCCCCACGTGTCCGTTTACCAGTAACTGTACCTACGTCAGTGGAAATGTTATATATAATAATGTATTTGCTTTTGATAATAAGCGAAACTATGAACCTCTATGCCACAGTATTAACTTGTGTATGTTTTGCAAAATTTCCAGATGACATTTCCAACCAGATACAAACAGCCAAGAAAAATAATGACACCTCCTGCTAATTCTATGGGTTGTGGGTTAACACCACTGAAAACAGATTGCAGTATGTACGTCACAGGAAGTTCTATGGTCATTACTACGGACACTACAGCTGCCTTTTCATCACGTGCACTAAAGTTTAGGCAATATAATCCTGTAGTACAGATGAGGCAGAATGCCACAAGAAGGCATGCCACAGAAGACGTCATATTCCATACTGGGGTCTCTACACCACATACTATCAGGATAATACAGAACAACATACAAACCAAACTCATGTAGAATGTCCTGGCATGAACGGACACGTCCTCCCCCATTCCACGGCTAATCAACAAATAGGCAGTATACGTGATGGCAGCGACAAATGCCAAACAATAACCTAGGATGGTGTGCCATGACGCAGTATCTTCATTCTTTGCTCCAGTATCCATAGATTTGAATATGAAAGTCGGGTGTGTGATCAGCACTACACCAACTATACTAACAGCAGATGCCAACACTTCGGAAAGGTGCAGTTGTTCCTTCAGACAAACCACACTCCCAATATTGCAGAAAATGACGAGGAAAGCTATCTTGATTGCAGTGGCATTCCCTGCACTTTGAACCATAGCAACTGAATATAACACAACGAGTGTTGGGATACCACTCATTATGCTAAAGCTTACAAGAAGAATAGTTTGTTTCACATCACGGGTCAGAAGTTGTACTCTTTGACTGATAATTACCGGTAGGGTTGCGATAAACATGGTGCCATACGTAAGCATATTTTGCTGAATTGGTTTCACTCCTTTCTCCGATAAATAACTCGATAAATAGATTGCTGTTCCACAACATAAGCCCGCAGCCAGAGCAAGTAGTGCCCCAAGTACTTGGTGAGACTTTCCATTACAGATACAAGTTTGACGAGATCCAAAAGTGGAATTACTGGTAGACTCTGTACAACCTGGAGTGGAGACTAATCGTCTAGATTCACTTAATTCTGGTTCCATCTTTACAAGGAATAGCAATAGTAATGGACCCTGTTTTCTGTCTGAAAATATTGTATAGTTATAATTTATGTTTTTTCTAAAAATAATACTAATGTCATGGATTTCTAATTACTGTGTTGGGTTGTGACATGTCACACTGTTTATGCATTTCGCCAAACACTTATTCAGAGGAATGGATATCTTTTATTGAAATAGTTCACATAGGTGTCAAGACAGTAGGACGTATACACTAATATTGTATGTCTGGAGATGTCATTCAAGTAAGTGTTTAGTGTCCTTTGTTTCATGTCTATCATAATTTTGCATGCGCTCATCTCCTATGTGTGACTTATTGTGATGTAATTATTGTAACGACCATAGCGTCGCAGATTCAAGACTTGGGGTTTGACCACAGACAGAGCTGAGAGCACCTGTCTCTTCTGGCTCTGGTCTTTAATAAAGTATGTATTCCAGTCACACTCCATCCATACATCGTCTCATATGCAGTTTATCGTTGTACTAAAATAGTTGCTGATCTAAAGTTTCGATATCATGCTTGTACAGACACGTAATGACAAACTCGTCTGTTTTGGCAAACGTGTTTATTATGTTTTGTGAATAACATATTCATCAACCTGTTCTACTTAGTAAGGAGTTATTATCAACGACCCCGAGGCTCAATCTTTGTAGTTTACGTTACTAGTACGAGTCACCCCAATCTGATTAAATATGTGGTGAAATCGGCTAGATGCCTTTATTTACCTTCCATCGTTTTGTGTCTTTTGTTTTGTTCCAAGTGATCGCCGCCTTCCATGGCAAACGATGGAAATAGAGGTAAATAAAGGCATCTTGCCGCTTTCCCCACATCAGATTTTAATCAGATTGGAGTCACCCCAATGTTTATAGTAGTTGTAATAAAGATCATAAAAATGATAGTGAATGCACAGTAAGCACTGATCCAGAAATTGGCCTTTTCGATTCTGAGCGCCGAATGAATTCATTGAGTAAACAAATGTGTTGAATTGAATTCAATGATACACTCCCTGAACAATGTATCTCAACAAATACAGTTGTAGTATTTTACTCCCTAAGACAGGCTGATGGTCATATTTGTCATAGCAAAACCATGTTTTGCAAAGTTTACAGAAAACGCAGATTTAAACTGAATGCCTTCCGTATGGAATTTCATGATTTATGCAAGAAATTTAGCTCTATATCTGTGATTCGTCAAGTCCCAATGAAAATTAGTTGTCAAAAATGTTGTTGAAGTGCCCGCCACGCCTCCTATTCTCAGCACAGGAAAGCTTGCCATCCTCGACTTCACTCGGCTTTCGTGATCCCCTACATACCTGGGATATGGCATGTGCGTGTTGAACTTCCTTCTGTCCCACCAGTTTACACATTCCTTTAATCACTACTCAAGATTTTGTTGAGTGGCGCGCCCTCACTGTACACTAATTATATAGAGGTCAATGTATAGGTCACCATTATTGATACATTGTTGCGAAATTTTCTTTGTAGGCTAGGAGAGGCTCGGTCTATTTTTCATATTTTGACCACACACATTTGGGTATATATTATAGATTATTACACTTGATAAATATTTGAGAGTGTATTTATATCCTGAGATACAGAGCTAGATAAATGATTATGTACAAGCCTTGCAACAAACAGCGGTAGTTTGTTATCAAGAGAAATTGGAAAAGAACACGGTAAAAGGAGACGGTTCAATGTCAATATAATACTTTCTAAAATTCTAATTGAAAATCTAAAAAGACATGATTTCTCTTTATTCATCTGCGCATTAGTGTGTGAAATTTGAAAACGATAAGTCCATATTTGACGAAATTGAAACGATGATAAATATTTCACCTGTTTGTGAACTCTGCGCTCCAGGCCAAGTAAAACAATTGTTTTCTGGTGAGTTTGAATCAAGTTAAATACCCTGCCTCGGTCTTCTTTTTTCTTGTGTTTGTCTAGCCAATGCAGAGTGCAGATCCAAGGGAAACACAAAATAAGGTTGGTATGTACGAAACCCCTGAAAACAGAGTCTTTCTCAGTGTAGAGCTATATAGAGCACGAGTATAAGGTTGGCATCAGATTCAAATTCAGGTAGCGTCATATTGACTGTCATATAGCCTCAGATCCGAATACACTCGACGGCAGTGAAGCAGAATTCTTCCCTGTAGTCTCAACAGTATTATTTCTGGTTTTAGTCTGTCGGGTGTCTTTGGATCTGAGGCCACATGACACTCAATATAACGTTCATAAGATAACGCTGCCTGAATCTGAATCTGAATCTGAAATTGACGCCAACTTTATACTCGTTCGATCGATTAATTACTCAAATTGGTCATTAATATTCATCGGATTATTACCAAAACCTAATCAGTTCTGGCCATTACCCTACGAAACATGTCTATGAAATTTCGTTTGAATTGATGCAGCCGTTTTTCGGAAATGGTGATACAGACACACACATACACACACACACACGCACAGACACACAGACTTCATCGCTATATTAAGACCTTCCTTACGGAAGGTAATAAAAATGTGTGTGTTTTGAAGAAGGCTCTAAAACTGTTAATAGAGCTTAGTAAAGTATCCACAATCAAGTGATGACGTAAAGATGGAATAATTGTGAGAAAGACTTGAAAGTTTTGTCATTGATATACTATTATCTCATAATTATATTTATCTAATACAAGATATGGTGTTAAAGTAGAACGTGCACTTAAAACCCGTCTTCTCTCAGTCGACATATATACATGCAACTAAACATATAAAATGTATAAGCTGAAGTCTATTGGGAGGGAGGAAGGGATGCTGGGATAGAGAGATTACAAAAAATAAACATCTTTTTGTACTGAGCAATTCGATGCATCAATGATTGGCAAATAGGTACTAGGTCCAATTCCTGTCGCCTGGGGGCGAAACTGCTAATCATAACAGTAATGAAGTGAAATGTCCAGTTGTATGTATAGTTATATTTTTGCTCCAAATTGTCATTGCTTAAGATTAATGTTGTATGGTGCAATACAACATGGCACTGACGTGTCAAATATGATGTTTAACTTTTCCATCATAGAAAGCTATAGTGATCTAGATCTTTTCATAATAAATATTCATATTGTTAAAATTATTGGAAAGTTTATATTATTATTGCCATAAAAATGGAAAAGAATGAAAATGAAGAAAAATGAGGAACAATATACGAAACGAAGAACAGAAGGTAAATGACGTGAAGATTCAGCATGATAGGACTTTGAAATGTTAATTGTAATGCGATAATCGTTTTAGCCTTTTATATATTTTTTGGAAGACACTTTCTGTGAGTTCTATTTTAACACGTCATCCATCATAAGTGCACAAATACAAGCAACCAAACAGGCACTGTTATCCCATGATTCATCCGTGAGTCTCAAGTTCTTTCATTTGAAATTGTATTCACTCTGTGAATTACATTGTATCCGTCTTAAAACCATTCAACTTCGTGTATGATTATGTATTTCCATGCATAACCGAGGTTGGATGAATATCACATGAACATGATAACAACTATAGAGACCCATTCAAATGATTATTTGGTTAGTTTGAGAATGACATACAAGCGTGAACAACATTTGTAACAAATTCTGCACTTCAAATGAGCGCCCTCTTCAGGTCGTTTTGCAAATAGCCTTCCGATGACATAGATGAACGTCGACGTATTCGTCGATAAGTATTCTAATGAAAATCCTGTGCAATGGAAGATTGGAAGGTCTTAATGATCCCCAGTTTCGAGATAGTGTGAAGTTCAGTGCACTTAAAACCATCGTCATCGGAACCACGAAGTTTATTTACAACTACAAGAACATGCTTCACAAGTTCATAAGTGAAAGGAATTTCCTGGTAGGGGAGGGGGCCTCAACTTTTCAGACGGGGTGCGCAGTCCATGTTCAAAACATATATCCATATATAACGATTAACCCAAAACCAGACCCACTGTTAGGTATTTTCAGTTACAATCATCAGGTTAATTACCTTTATTCTGATGCTGTGAAGACATTTCTGAAGAATCGAAGACGTTTCCGATGTTACCTATCCCATGATTAGAGAATTTTTCAATGAAAAGCGACCAATTTTTGTTCGTGAAAAAGTGAGGATGTTCAGTCCTTAATATAAAAAAGCAATAACACTTTTATAATTTCATTTTCAGAATTGTTGACATGGGACTTTTATAGATAGATTTTATGTAGTTTGATGGGAGTGAGGGAGGGGGGAGGGAGGGAGGGATGGATGGATGGATAGACGGATCATGTGGCACTGACCTACTCACTTACAATGTATGAAAAGTCATGCAGAAGGATTGCTTCTCGCCTGAAAATGGACAAATAATACCTCATCAGATGATGTTCCTGTTTCTATGGAAATATGCTATATCTATCTGTGGTTTGATTCAATGACAAGTAGGATTTGTCGTGTTTGCTTATAATTATTATACATATTGTCAGGGTTATGTCTATTTCATTCTTCTTATGATTTCGTTTTGTTTAATTCCCAATTATAGTGCAACGTGTGTAAACTAAATATGACAATACAAAATAGTTTGACTGTCACATGATCTGATTATTAGTCATATGTATTACTATTCATGAGCTTCTTCATGAATATTAAGTAAAGTATATGTGCCGTTGGCACGTAACTTTAGTCATGGACAGTCATAGCAATAATGGCAGCAGTGTTTACTATGTGAATTTGATTGTCTTTTCTTACCCATCAAGCCAAACATCGGTCAATCCACAACCAACATTTGAGCTAGAACCTGATCACGATATATTGACAAATAACACTAGCAATACATAGTGATTCTGTGGCCCTGCACTTTTATTAGAAAAAAATCCCGAACAATTGAAAGCTGTATACACAACAAGATAGTTTTGTGGTTTGAAAGCAATGATGTAAAGACCTTCTGGTTTACATAATTGTGATTTTTTTAAAAATTATTGACAACTAGATCTAATGACAATAACCATGGCATCGTGTTTTTTTTAAATAGATGTACATGCATTTGTTTCTATGACAACACGACAGGGTTGTAACTTGGAAAATATTTAATCCAAGCTGTTTGCGACACGTACACTTTGGTTCGAAATGTCAGTGAGTGAATTCTCCAACTATTACTTCAGATTATATATTATTATTCTCATCTTGCAAACATCGGAATTGAAAACGAAAGAATTCGGGGTTAGAATGGTAATGGGTTAGAGGGAGCGCTTAGTATTTAATTACGACGGGAAGGGAGGGGGGGGGGTCGAGAGAAAATAAGCCCTGTCCGATGCGCACGGTAAATGTTACCCTCCCCCTATTCCGCTTTGCTTAAAAGTGGCCCTCCACCAATTTCTTTTCTCTAAAACATGCCTCCGTTTGAATTTTCCTAATGCTTGGGTTATTATGCTGCCAGAAATATAGAGCGACGCTGGTCTCATAATACGGACTCTATGCCACCACAGCCACCACATTGATAACTATAAATACATTGCTTGATTCCAACAACAACAACTACTACTACTACTACTACTACTACTACTACTACTACTACTACTACTACTACTACTACTACTTCTACTACTACTATTATTACTATTACTACTACTACTACTATTACTACTACTACTACCACTACGACTATGACGGCGAATTTGTGTGAAGGCACCGAATTGAATAAATTACTATGTTTGGAGAGTATTTGTAAACCTGAAGGCCAAAACTCCCAAAGATGGGTGAGCTACAGATAGTTTCTGAATCGAGGTCAACATCGACCCCGCTCCACCACACTAATCGATCGATATTCCCATATCATTATCTCATTTACGACATAATTTCCCTTTCATTATAATACGTTTCCTCACCAGTTTCGACTCAGATGAAATAACAGACATTTTCTCAAAAAGTGTCCTTTTAATGTTATACCATTGAACCGACAAGTGGGGGGCCATACTATAGCTATCTCTCCTGTGATACACACTCGTCTCCTCACACCATAAATAACAATTTATTCACTGCATGGTTGCCAGCAGCGATTCGACTGATAAGTTCAGATGTTGTGGTGCAACACGGTGGCAGTGGAGGGATATGACACCCACAGAAGGCTACTTTGCCTTGAAATCTTCTTGGTTTAGCGTCACAACAATTATAAATTATATGAGATATAAGATATCTAAAAGTAATCATTATCTTGTAATATTGCACAGTTTTTGGTTTTGGAATGACCATAGCTTGTTTCCTATTCGGGAACAGTCTTACACAAAGTTATTAAACAGACGATGTATTGAATCAAATTGCTGCGAGGGTTGGCGGCAGTGAGTTGTAAAGTCAGTCATTATCCAACTACATGTAATTGTAATGTTTTTTTTGTATACGTATAGTACGTACAGGTAGAGTTGAAGTAGCTGCAATTGACCGAACTTCTGTCTGTAAATACTACGTCAAAATACTCTAAATTCTTAAATTCTTACACAAACAAGGTGGACGTTGTACTCGACGTTCCAAAGTGTGCTTAAGAGTAGACTGGGACAATTCAGCAGTGGACTTTACCCACAGAATGACGCAAGTGACGCAAGTGTTGTCAAAATATGTAAGTACGGGTCGATGGATAACAGCGTATGTCCTCATATAATTGCTAAGTACAGGTCGATGGATGAGTAGAGACGTTAACTTCTACAGCAGAGTCAGGCCGACGAGGAAACTGTGGAAAAAGTACAGTTCATATCAATATACTTTTTTTTGAATTTTTCAAATTGAACATTCTTTGGCATCGTGGATGGTACGATTCATGGCCACGGTGTTAGAACCAAATCGTTTCATTCATTTATGGAAATCCAAGTTTAGCAATAACGGTAGCAACGGCACAGAACAAAAACTAGGACGATGCATGAAGGGATTAGTGTCATAAGAGACTAACTAAACTGCCATTTCGAGAAAAACGCATTTTCGGCACAAGATTCAAATTCAAATCATAATCTTTACTTAGAAACGTTTAGCTGGGTAAAAGTAGAAACAGCAAAATACCAAAAAGATGTCATTAAGGGTTTTACAAAATATCATCATTTCTAGCAAATAACAAAAACAATATTTTTTCATTATGTCTTTCTGACTCTAATGCATTACCTAGTTATCTCTCAGAATAAGGTTTGGCCTTTTCTGAGATTAGAAATCGCAAACAAACAAACAAACAAACAAACAAACAAACAAAATTAGAAGTAATGAAATATCATTATTTTAAAATTGGAGTTAGTTAGGTCCTATTTACACTAAATCCCTTCATTTTATAATACATCAACGCTTGTGTTGTCAGTTTGAATCATAATTTTGAAAAAAATCTAAATAACAGTTTATCTTTTCTTGGAAAAAGAACTTAAGGAAATAGTTGTAGTGAGAGGTGTTTATTATAGTGGTGGTATGTGAATATACATTTACAAATTGACAGTCAAAAGAAAAGAAATACATCACCCAGCCTATCGGGCTTATTTGTCACTATGAAATTAAATAACTAATCTAAAGAAATATGTTATTCAAATTTCAGAATTTAGTAACTATTGCACAAAATGTCAGCGAATGAATAAATAAATATATTACTTTGAATTTCCAGATTATTGATGTTCTTTTTCGTACAAGATAAAAATGATCGCCATTTCAACTCGTTAAATGAGAAAAGTAAATACCTTGGCAACACAATATATCATTAAAAGTACGGTTTACCATGGCAACACAACTAATATATCATCAAAAGTACAATTTACCTTTATAGCAACACAAATAATATATCATAAAAAGTACAATTTACCTTGGCAACACAACAAATATATCATAGAAAGTTCGGTTTACCATCGCAACACAACTAATATATCATAAAAAGTACGTTTTACCATGGCAACACAATTAATATATCATAGAAGTACAATTTACCTTGGCAACACAACAAATATATCATAGAAAGTTCGGTTTTCTTCATCTTTGGTTGGGAAGGACTAGTTCCATTATTTTCCTGAGGAGAACATTCTTAATTTTCAGTTCGTTTAACCTTTTAGGAGTGGCGTAATCTCGCGAGACTTTGGTGTCATCAGATGTTTCCGACCTCCACCTAAGTGATGAATGACAGGACATATACATATGAATTATACATGTTGTATACTACTGGATCAGTATAACCTGTTCATTTCCAGTTAAGTGATATTGCAATGATGAACAAAACATAGTGTTATTCGTAACTATTTTGATGATTATGTAATGTGTTGTGTTGTGTTGTGTTGTGTTGTGTTGTGTTGTGTTGTGTTGTGTTGTGTTGTGTTGTGTTGTGTTGTGCTGTAATGTAATGTAATGTAATGTAATGTAATGTAATGTAAACTGCTGAACTGCAGTGCCAATGTATTGTAATGTAATGTAATGTAATGTAATGTAATGTATTGCATTGTATTGTATTGTATTGTATTGTATTGTATTGTATTGTATTGTATTGTATTGTATTGTGTGTAGTGTAGTGTAGTGCAGTGTAGCATACTGTAGTGTACTGTACTGCAGTGTTCTGCACTGCACTGTATTGTACTGCACTGTACTGTGCTGTTCTGCAGTGTACTGTACTGTACTGTACTGTACTGTACTGTACTTCAGTGTATTGTTCTGCAGTGTACATTGGTTTGCCCGCTGGTGTTATACTGTAAAACATAACATGCAGCATATTGCTTCCTGAGATAACAGCAGAAAAACTAAAAAACAATATTAACATGGCAAGACGAGAAGAGATAGGAAAAGAAGATGAAACGTTGGGAGAGAAAAAACGAACAATTGTGACAATATACAATTCCAGAAAATTTGTGTAAATGGAATGATATGTGGTGGAGATCTGAAACATACGAACTTCTGAAATGGTTTACTAGTAATATGTGGAGTTAATCTGGTATCACTGCTTACCTTGACTCATTCACGTCAGCCATTCTTTTTCCAAGTATTCCTATGCCGCCGCCTACACATTCCGGTCTCCCCCTAGATTGTAACCAACCTCCACTAAAAATTAAATTTAATGAAAAAATGTTTACAAAGAATTCTAGAAATCCGATGTCATGTATATCAAATCAAATCAAGTCAAATCAAAATCAAAATTATTCCAATTGAGGATCACACTTTGACATAATCGATTTAATTACACGGTAAATTCCAATTTATCTGTTTGGTATTTGATCTTGAAAAGCTATATGTGTAGCGATTTATCGATGAATATATCGTGACATCTTGCATCTGTACACAGTGCATACTATTATGTATAAATTACATGCCCATTGTAACTCTCATGTCAGTGATGCAAGTCATTCGTGAACTAATTGAAACTTATTTCTTAATATGTCAAATATAAATTAAATCGTCTGTCAGATAGGAAATTATCAAACTTGTCATCACGCCAGCTACCCCACTAGTCATTAAGTCATACATACATACATACATACATACATACATACATACATACATACATACATACATACATACAGACAGACAGACAGACAGACAGACAGACAGACAGACAGACAGACAGACAGACAGACAGGCAGGCAGGCAGGCAGGCAGGCATACATACATACATACATACATACATACATACATACATACATACATACATACATACATACATACATACATACATACATACATACATACATACATACATACATACATACACAGACAGACAGACAGACAGACAGACAGACATGCATATATACACACATACATACATACATACATACATACATACATACATACATACATACATACATACATACATACATACATACAGACAGACAGACAGACATACATACATAATGACAGACAGACAGACAGACAGACAGACAGTCTTTCAATCAGGCAGCCAACAGTCATCCATACAATCAATGCAGTTTGCGAGGATAATAATAGTTTCTTTTTTCTTACGATATGTGCTTCAGTGATGCACGTACATCGAAGTGTAAGCATATACAATAAATATTTGCCGCGTAACAAAAATTCAAATTGGGGATACGTTACATGTATCATATGGCAAGTTTGTTAATTTGTCACTTCCCGTGTTGTCTTTCGCAGTCAAAACTATCCAGCAAACGTTTCAGCAATAAGTATTTTACTTTGTCAAATATCGTTACGTCGTCTTTATAGTTATGTTTGAGGGGAAGGGGAGGGGGGTACAAAAAAGACAATGTTAAAAACCTCCTTTTACTTACCAAGCTTTCACCCCATCATTCGTCTTTTTTGTCGGCTGCGCTATACTTTGTAAAGTTACTGCAAGCAGTAGCAATATTATCGTTTGCGTCCTGAACATGCTACCTCTGTTGACGAGTATACCACCTGTTAAAATACCATAACGACAATCACAGAGAGAGATAAGAATAGATAATACCGATCACACGTCCTTACCACGATAAAGCCATCAAGATGAATTCAGAGATCATTTTATGTGCTTGATGACACCTGCACTAACGACACTGACACCCAAATGATATTTACATACCTCATATTGTGCAAAAAATAATAATTTTCAAGAATGAATATTCAAAATTGACCTTTCCTGATATTGTGATTGATTGTGGAGCAATAGGGGGAAATACCTCCCACGCGGTTACCGAGATACTAAATGGAATAGCAATCTAGTCAATTTTGTTTATTTTGATGAATAAATCGTGGCGTATCATGCAAGCAGTTGTTAAAGACCTTTCGATCGTTTTAACTTTATATGGCAATTCATTTTTGAAGATTTTCAATTAATAGTCATTATGACATCGATAAGATCGGTAATTACGAATACTTCAGAACTCCCCGACTAATCAAAATCTCATCTGCGGTAATAACGATATATCAACCGCCCGCGCACTTTTTTACGTATCCTTTTGATGACATGATGACACAACAGTATAGATGTGCAAGACTAGATTTTTTTCTTTTCTGTTTGTGTAGTTTTAAGTTGAGATATCCATGATATGGAGGTTAAGGGGTGAGTATCTTCACCATTTACTTACTGATACACTTCCCGCCAAAACTTGAAGCAAGAACTTCAATCTGCAAATTTTCGCTATACTTTCAATTTTTAAATAAAAAATCATGCATTAGAGTAATTTATTGCTAAGGTATGATATAAATTTAAAAATGTTAACACCACTGTCAACTCCTTGATTTTAGACAGATATTTTAAAATTTCTTTTTGTAATATCGTGTCCTGCTTAAAGCATTATTACAACATAATTGAAGCAAAATTCTATCTTTTCTTTAAATGTTTTGTACATGGTAACTTCTTTTAGACTAGAATCACGCACGAAAAGCTCCAGTAATGAAGAAACATAATTTTATTTTAAAGTTATATCTACAGTCCCTAAAATGTTAAATTACCCCCAAAAGTAAATATGTACATTAGAAAGGTACACAAGCTAAAAAGGGTACTAGTCTGTAATTGACAGAATCCAACTAAATGGCAAGGTCGGTCTGAATCATTCGCGAACCTTTCTGGTTTTATGTATTTCTCAAATGTTCATTATTATCGCAATACTGTGTGGGTGGGTCGAATTATCATCATGCTACACGTCTATTAACACATCAACAGAAATGTAAAGCAAAACATTTTTTTAGAGTATTTTCACACAGTTCGGAACGTAAGTGTGCCATATTTAAACCAGACAGGGCAACACGTACAAATGTCAATGACATTGACAAATGACAGTAACTTACAAGGGTTTAGGCACAGACCAACCCCGATGGAGGGTCTATGGTTCAGGAGAACACCTGCAACTGTTGCATATATTTGCATAGATGTGATAACCAGTGTGACACAAAAGTCAAGTGAATCCATCCAAGTTCAAGTTCAGCTACGCACAAATGTCGTTTATATCAAGTACTGCTTATGATTTCTACTAGTTTTTCTTCATCAATTTCTTTATTTTTACGTAACAAATATCACTTAGTTGCAGGAGAGAGAGAGAGAGAGAGAGAGAGAGAGAGAGAGAGAGAGAGAGAGAGAGAGAGAGAGAGAGAGAGAGAGAGAGAGGGGAGAGAGAGAGGGGGGAGAGGGAGAGAATGAGAGACAGAGGGAGGCAGGGAGAGAGAAAGAGAGTGAGAGACAGACAGAAACAGAGAGAAAGAGAGAGATATATTAAAATATGGCACGTCATTTTATAGTACTTTTAGAAAGACAAAAACGAAATTAAATAAATTTGATTGTTAGCATGTGAGTTATGAAATACAAATTGATACATTTAATGCCAACAACTCTTTTCACTTTGATCTTGAATTCATGGGGCGATTTGATCACAGAACATGTTAATACTTATCAAAACAGACTTTATGTCAAGCGATGCGCAGGTGTTTTCATTCTTGCTACACCTGTAAGTACATGACTGTCTATAACTAAAAATCGCACGGTTAATATATTATTATATCCACGCGCACCCTCCTCCTCTGTCCCTGTATATCTCTGTCTGTCTGTCTGTCTGTCTGTCTGTCTGTCTGTCTGTCTGTCTGTCTGTCTGTATGTCTGTCTGTCTGTCTGTGTATATCTTTCTCTGTCTGTCTGTCTGTCTGTCTGTCTGTCTGTCTGTCTGTCTGTCTGCCCGTCCGTCCACTTAAGGGTACAGTCTTTCATACAGTACTTGTGAATGATCGTGACGGCAGTATTAAAAACATCATTTGGACGATGAATGTTTTTAATACTTAAATACTTAATACTAAACCTTAATCACAAATGGCATTTTTTGAAATGAACTGACATAGTCTCTCTCTCTCTCTCTCTCTCTCTCTCTCTCTCTCTCTCTCTCTCTCTCTCTCTCTCTCTCTCTCTCTCTCTCTCTCTCTCTCTCTCTCTCTCTCTCTCTCTCAATCTCCCTCCCTCCCATGTCTTCGTTGGTTGTTTGCCTAAGACACGTAATGCTATTAAGAGTTAACAACATTAATGGCATTAAGTTTTTCTTTTTTTTTCTTTTTTGACAATGCATAGTTCTAGTAATTTTAAAGTAAGATTGTCTGTTGAATGTAGTATAAGTACCTCGGAGAAAACTGTTCTGTCTTTGTCGGTGACTTCATAGTGGCCAGAAAGTTAAGCTTTGATGAAATCAGTGCCTAATTTCTATTGACATCAACAATTGTTTGCAAAGAGATTAGAGCCACATTCCAAACTTTCATAAATAACGACAACTTCGAGTGCTTGCAATGAAAAATGACTCCTTCAAAGAGATTGGTATTTTAATGATCAAACGATACATTCTAGCGCGATTGTTATCAGCAAGGCCCGCGCAAAATTAACCAAACGAGGTCGTTGCACCGTGGGACACTTTTATGAGTTTTTTTTTAATCTGCATGTTATTTTTATGATTATGGTTATCATGATTCAGGAGATACGCAATAACAAATAAACAAATGATGTCCAAGTACTACTCTTCGACAAATACATTTTTATTGCTCAGACATTTAGTTGAGGGACTATTTAGTCATTTCTGTTACCTGGAGAGTACGTTATGTTTTTTTTTTTGATAAACTTTTTTGGTACACCATACATGACGGGATAACGATCTCTTCGTAATCGATTCTTTTGATTTGATAATCTGTTTAAAGTGGCCGTACCAATTTTCTTACACGCAAGGGAGATAACAGTGCCAATTCTTAGGAATGTGGTAGATCAAAAGGAAGGTCGTTCTGTTGAATAAACAGATCGACGTAATGTGAAAACTAATCATGGTTCTATCTCACACGCGTGGCGCTTTAATGATTCTGTGGAAGCGAGGGTTCTTATGTCAAGAAAACAGGCACAGGCTAGTTCAATTTTCACGAATTACCTCTGAGAGCTTCTATGGATTTTACACGCTTGACACTTATGCTTTTTTTCTGTGGAAAAGTAGGTTGGAAGAGGGTTGTTGATGTACGTCGACGTCGCCGCACATACAGGATTTGATATCTCACGCAAAATAAAAAAAAAGCGGGTTGCTCCGATTTTTAAAGAATACCTTTGTAGTGAGAAAATCTAAACCTTGGCTGTCATTACATTACATGTGAATCAGACCGTATTAATGTTTTTTTGTTACTAGAACAAGGTGAATAAAAAGGTGCCTAGGAAGTGAAATCTAATTGCATACTTCAAAAACGTCTTGAGTAACTCCTTATGATCTCGGCATATGACCCAACATGTCTGGGTATGTAATGA
The DNA here is from genome assembly GCF_964340395.1 of Glandiceps talaboti. NCBI lineage: Eukaryota > Metazoa > Hemichordata > Enteropneusta > Spengelidae > Glandiceps > Glandiceps talaboti. Next base: position 5,470,156 of record NC_135552.1, read on the forward strand.
AGCATAGACACACCCTTGGTGGAGGGTCTATGAGTGAAGCTTTCACAATCGTAGATCATTCCAGTTACGTGTATTTTGCGACTTTTTAAATGACAATGTTAAATTTTGATGAGTTGGATTTCTTCAGTTTTAAATTGTGAAATACATTCACGGTTAAAGCTTTACAAGCTTCAAATGGAGTGTTTCTTTTTTTTCTTTTTTTTTTAAAAACAAACTTTTTTGTCACTTTTAATGACTTACTCATAACATTGCACACCTTGAACAGTGGTGAATCACCTGTCAGTAAATGTATATGTATAGTTGCACACAAAATTAATGTACAATCTGATTTTTGGATCCGCACCCTAAACTCAACATCCCACTGTGATCATGATCTTAACTTACTCCACTACTCGTTATGGATAAAACTTCCACCTGTAAATAAAATTTACAACGTCTGGTATTTTAACAATTTTCACTGAATATGTTGTTGGTTGCTAAGGTAGTACTCTAGTTACAGTTAGTGCAGCTTTAAAAAAAATTCCCCAACATTCCCGGCATTCCCCAAAGGTTCCGTATTTTGGTGTAAATGCCGAAATTTGTAGTTTTCTTTTCCATTAATTTTGTCAATTACGCAGTATGCTTGCATATGTATAGAAATTATGAAATCATTTATAGATTTCAGTTTTAATACAAAAGTGATATTCTTAAAAGTGATTTTCTTTCCACTGAGGTGACGATACCACATTGGTGTATATCAGACCGCAAAGTGGTTATTATTTAGGCTTTTGTTTGACAACGAACTAAAAACCACAGACGCTACAGATAGGTAACGTCGCCGTCTGTGCAGAATTTTTTTTTAAAAATTCCTTCTTAACCGGACATTTCAATTCCTTAGGAATTTGCCCAATTATCACCCTTATGGATGAAGTAATGACAATTCCTTTCGCCACAAAATCGTAGAATGCATTTTAAAGAACACTACATAACTAATACAAATGACATTTTACCATACTTGCAGGCGCGAGTTTGGATGTGGATTAAGAATTATGTGTGAAAAACAGCTGTCTTGCTTAGCTATAGACAGATTTGTACAACAAAAGAATGATCACATGTAATTCTTATTGTATCAATGATAAGATAACACTTATATGAGAACCTGGTATTGGACCCCAGGCCTGCAAAAGTCTCAAATATCTGGAAACCATTTTAGACATGATATTATCGGTTAAAATCACGACAGATTCAACGTTATTTCGATGTAACAAGTCGTCAAATCTATTCGGGGAGGGGGTAAAGTGTTTCAGTTTAGTACACTGTATCACCCACTTACAAGGTGTGTTTTTTTTTTGTTTTTTTTTGCGCTTTCACACTAAATTGAACTGTATAGCGAGCACAAGATGCGCACTACGACAGAAAGATACTGACGACGGAAACGTCGTTTTACTCTAAGTTTGTGCATTTGCAAATTTACGCTAATTCCTCTAATAGTGTCAGCAGACAATAAAAATCTAACACCTTTTCCAATAAGGTCTAAGGAAAACAATTGTTTGGTTCCGGTTACCCAACCCCACCTAGTTTTTCACGCTGACCCTAATTTTTTTTATGTATTCGAGAAAAAAATGATAAAATCACGAAAATTGTGTGAAGTCTCGCAAGAAATAGTAGATGTGGAAACTGACATCAACTTAAAAAGACAATATAAAACTGTTTTTCCAATTTGTAATGGCTGTACATCTAATGAGAAGAAACCAATAGCACAGAGACCATATGGAAAACAACGGAAAACTACCTGAACTAGACACTCACATATGAAAACAAATAGATATAAATAAATAAAATAAAAAATCTACCAAACCTACCTATTCTAAAATTGAGCGTAATCGGAAAATGGATATTTGTCTAAATGTTAAACTTGAGACCGTCGTTACACTGTAATAACAACTTTTTATTTGAGGAAAGAATGCGATTTTACAGATACTTTTTGAAAACCCTCTTTCTCTGTGAAATCAGTCTAATGTACATGAGCAAGTTCGAGAAGTCAATTAAAGGCCAATAACTGGTAAGGAAGTGAAGAAATATTCAAACTCTTAAGACAGATTTGTTACATTACCTTAATCAATTCAAAGATACTAGGAAATCTTGGGTTTTGATTCTCTATCAGCCTCGGAAAGGATAAAACAATCACACTTTCTTTTCTTCTCTCTCGATGCTAGTTTGGCAACAAGGGTAAGGGTAAGAAAGAAAAATCGACTTTTTTTGTATAGAGCGATCAGGAACGTGTCTGGTAATGGTAGCTCGTCTACGAATGTACCTTGGTAGTGTGAGACGTGCTGTGCTATTTCGAACGTTTTATATCATGAATTTCTGGCACTTCACAGACAATTCGACCGATCAGAGTACCGGAAGATATCTATTCTTGACTTATTTGTCCAGTTAACTTATTTAGAAATATTCAGTCGGTTGACATGACCCTCACATTGTTTTTTTTCACACGACATGATTTGCGCATATCAATCGTATGGTTTTTCATCGGTCTTGCGCAATTTGAACACGTGAGCCCTGCAATTACTTATAAGGCGGTGAGAGAACTGATCATACCAGTCCCGTGTCTGGAGAATTGCTTGTTTAAATCTTCTGAGAGAAAATGTTACTTATTTTAGACTCAGAAATGAAATTCAACTTTCCGAAAGAGAGGTTGATTGTACTGTATATATTTTTGACATTATTTCTTTAGAAACATGTCCATCACACTTTGATTTTCTCACGTGCCTTCAAATATTTGTTGACAGTAAAAGACGGGTAACTCATTGGTCTCTGTTGAATGATAATCAGATTCGCACGTGATTTAGTTATCAATCACATTTAAAATATGCTGGGACATGATAGCGAGAGATAAAAGTAAAGTTTAGCAAGTCACCTGACGCGTCCTACTTATATTCTTAATACACATGCGATCAAAAACGTGCTGTTGAGACTAAAAGCATGTTATGAATAATTAATCTGTATTTCATTTTAAATCAAGATGCTGTACATGTTCTCCCCCCGCCCCTTATATTAGTCTGCACCCACTAGCACTGTACCTGATACAACCCGCATGGCGATCAGTGAGAGTAGACACAAATGCGGGTTCAAACTTACGGAGTCATAACTTTTGTCAAAGTTAGTGTGATAAATTAGCAGAAATTCGTGCCTTTTCTGTTTGTTTAACTTGTATTTTAGCTAAATACTGGGATTTCCCCAGGGTTTTCTCTCTGTATCCTATGTCGTGAATTGTACGTGTGAAACCCGCACGTGAGACACACGCGGACTTCGTACCTGTGGTGCTGAGGTTGCAGCAGGGTACCAAGCTCAGAGTCGGACGATTTTGTTTTGTAGCAAACAGTGATGTCGTCGTTAGTTTATATAATTAATGTGTGGCGTTAAATAGTAGTAAATGACTAACTGTTGAAGAATTAAGATTGTGCGCCGGGTAAGAGAAGCAAAACAGCTAAGAAACATCGACCCGAAACAAGAAAGTACAACGGAGTGTATTATTTCTGAATCTGTAAGCAAACCGATTTCAACAAAATAGTTCAAAATGTCGTTTTACTGTGGTTTTGTTAAGTGAACATTTAAAAAAAATAATTCGCGATCACAACCGTAAAATCGTCAATTTTCACGCCAGGGAGGACGAAGTGTCGTCTGTGAAATTCCTTAAACTCTTACCCTACTTCAGAGTTGACCTTTACAGTGACCGATGTCTGCACTGTAGAGGGCAAACTGACCCAAAATGACACTACATCGTCAGCTTCTATTGTTTCTCTGTCATTACCCCCCGTTTAAGAGATTACGTTATCAACTCATATGACCAATTGGATTTTCAAAAGTCTCTTTCTATTGTTTGTTTGAAATTCCATGGCGGTTCAAAGATCGTCAGGTAGTACAAAGTGACGGAATGGTATGCCAAACCTCAACTGGTAGATGACTTACTTTGAATGGGTTAATAAGACGTTGTTGGCCTAAAGCCATATCTTTTGATATTTACAGTAACTGTACAATAATACCCAATGTGATACACCATGGAAAACTTAAGTATAAACATTGCTGTTATCACCAATCCCCAATTCGAACCACCACGATCCCCATCCCCAGCCCCAGCACCACCACCACCACCACCATCATCATCATCATCATCACCCTCTGCTCCCCTCGTGTGCTGCTCCCCCCCCCCACCACCACCATGGTTAAATTTATAACTTGGTTAAATGATATGAATATTTGTGATCCACATTTTGTTTTAATAAAATATAAGCTGCTAAAATATCAAAAATGCGTACACTGTGTATAACACTATTAATAGTACACAACTGATTGTACCAGATACAGTGCGGCTTGGTTGATAAGTATGACTACCCTAGAGGTGATTTCAAGTCGTACCACCTATCTATGTGCGAATTTGCGATATCATATCGTTCACAACAGGTTGGTCCTCTTTGTGCCCACTATATGATTCTATATCAAGAATAACGTAACAAAGAACTCGATCAGGTCAGAATATTTACAATATTTGTAATATAGTTAATATTATTTGTGATGCGAATATTACAGGTTTCAGCTGAAATTGTGCTAAATATCAAATATAAACGTAGGTTGTTGTGGTTCCAGTGGTCGTGTTATTCGTATAAAGCTGGGCTGTTACCACAGTGGTCGGGGTTGAGTCCCTGGTCACCGTTCGATTATATTTACTACGCTGTAGGTACGAGTGTCATTCAGTTCGACTTGTCCGAACAACACATGTTTATCCTGGACACCCCGGTTTCCTCCTGCCGTAAAACTGAACCTGATCGGTCCTCACCGGACGTCTTAGAAGAAATGTGTTTACAGTAAAACACACATAACTTTCTAGTATTCTTACTTACATGGTTCGCCAACTCGGTATACTTTAGAACGGAATAAAATGTTTGATACCTATCTGTTTTTCATCATAACTGTATTTATTATTAGTACAGGCAAAATTTGACAATTGTTTATACCATACTACTCGCTAGGGTACAGTAGTTATCAAACGTGTATGGACGATTCGACTACGAATTAAATGAACAATACTGATACATTTTATTAATGTCGACCTTGAATCTAACACGACGACCACACTTCGGGATTGTCGGTTAATTGTGATGGTTACCACTCGGGAGTCCGTTCTGAAATGCTTTGATATCATACACGTAATGCCTAATTCACTAACCCAACTACACCCTTACGAGTTGATGTCGTTCCTAAAAGTACAGGGCAAGGTGATATTGAAAGCAGTTAAAGAGACAGGCAACGTGATATTCGGATTGATATTCGGATAGATAGATATTCTGGAGTTGGAATTTGCACATATGCCGCGAAAAATATTTACCTAAGTCGTGGCGAGACTTTTTGAGTGTAATTTATATATGATTCTTACTGTTGTAAAGTAATTACACTGACTTAGAATCTTGCAGAAATGATGACATAGTCACTGTTTAAATGAGTTATGGCATACTAGAACATTGAGACAGCTCGCCTTACAGGTTAGTAAACACGAAATGCTGTAGAGTTTGACACGTCACAGGGTCTATGACGTGGCATGGCAGAATGTATGATCGCTTGTAAATTAATTAAATCATACCTACTACCTAACTATAGTGACTATATAGAGTTTAAATTAGGCAGCACGATGTTTTCTATAATGGTCTCACTCAAGGTATTTTGTTACAAATTACATAACTTTAAACAAACTTTAGAGCGCGCAAACACATACAGTGATACATTTGATCTCACTGTGAATACAAATCAAGTCAAGGAAGATTCAAAAGATAAAACTGTTCATCTGTGTTCTCCATTAGATGAAATGTAACATGATTTCTTGTGCGTGCTATCAGTGTCTGTATTGTGTTTGTCTAATTCATATAAAAAAAAACAGTTGTGTGTGGGATGTGAAAAACACTGTGTCTCGTAATTGAAACTATATAGTCTCCATGGTGTGGTAGTACCATAGCATGTATTTTATCGTTTAAATATACTACCTATTTTCGGAATGACACGACGGAAGTGGGACACTAATATGACACTTCTGTCCCTCGTCAGACTATTTTCAACCAAAGGTGACACCAACAATATAATCTGAACTGGACACGCGGTCAAGTTTTGTGTATAACAACCAAATAATTTAATTTTGAAGTGACAATATGTTGAAACAAGTTAGTCGAAAATTACAGCTGCTATGCAAAAAGTATCGATTTTACATTCATGAAGGTGAAGCGGTTCTCACTAACCCGTTCTGCTGTCCTAAAAAGAGCGACAATTGCTTCTTCCATATCCGGACAATTCGTCCATATGCGGATATGATACTGAAAGAAGCTATAAAACGCCAAGAGTTCGAACATTTGGCTAAGAGATTTAACAGCCTGTAAAGACAAGGTAACTTTATTGGATATGAATTCAAGAACACGCACACTCATGTAAAGTTGGAGTAAGTTTATGGGCTATGGATCATGTTTATCTCACTATTTGATGTAATTTTCTAATTGTTTTGTCTTCGCATTTACAGGAATTGTTAATTTTTTTTCTGAGTAATTTGTTTCTAACAATCTAAGAGGAACTGAATTTATTATTTTTTCGCATTTGGAAAAAACCATTGGGCGGGAAATTTTAACCGCGATTTGTGACTTTTAGTCCTGGAACATTATTACAGTAGTAGTTCGTTGCATTTTCTCTCTCCGTGTGTTTCTCATCCTTGTTTGTTTGTTTGTTTGTTTGTTTGTTGAGCTACAGCGAATTTCACAGTATCGTGCAGCTTTTCTGTATGATACAACCACGCAAAAATCAATAAGAGACTAGTTAGGTGAAGTTACATTGTATAAGAAGGTCAGTAGATGAATATATGTTCAATAGAGTTAAATTATGCATGACATCACATTTATATCGTCGATGGAGCGAAGATTTGTGAAGTGAATTATTGGGAATATCACAATTACATGCATTAGTTAAAATTATTTTAAAAAATCCACAAAAAAAACGAATGTAAGGTTATCTCTAGTCGATACTAAACTTTCAATCGTTCCAATAGAGTCATTTATGGTGATCAGACATTGTCGTACATTTTAAGGGCTTTTTAAAAAAAATTACACGATTTAATTAATTGTTTATAACTAATAACACGGGTGTAAGAATAACTTGAACATTGCCAGTATATCACAGATGATAGTATATTTCAAACTTACGAATTTAACAATAGAAAGTATATGTCATAAGTAAAGTTGAGCACAAGGCTAGGAAAAAAAGTGTACAGTTATAAAATTGAACAGTGCTTATGTTATTTTCTTCTTACAGAATGCAATACATTGGTTTAAATTGCAATGTAAAATCTCATAAAAGATGAAAAATGAGTCAGTCTTACCTGAAGACGAAGTTTGTATCGGTTGTCGGAGATCGGATAAGAGTGATGCTGCTGTCGGAACTAATTTCGTTGCTCCTCTGGAAGTGACTGATGAGTGAATTTCGTTTTTGTGGTTTGATGGCAAATAAAGATGTCATTTTTAGTTTGTAAGACTTCAAAGACAATTTATTGTGTCAAATTGGCCACCGTTTGTTCTGCATATTTTGACACGGTGACGTGGGCGTCTAATAAGACTGTAATTATCCCGTCAACTTTTCATTTCCTCTGTTATATACTAGTATCCCATATTTTTAATATCCTTAATTCTTTTGTGGGATTTGATTGACATAATTCATTGTTTAAATATTACTGTGGATAGCCATCTCGACATTTCGTTCAAACAATTTCTTCCTTTGCGGAATTTACGCATCGTGATCCGAACAAACGTTTCGAGTAAACAACCATCGGATCCGCAGAGCTTTGAATTTTCAACGGCATTTACGGTTTTTTTTGTGGGTTTTTGTGTGTGTGTGTGTGTGTGTGTGTGTGTGTATGTGTGTGTGTGTGTGTGTGTGTATGTGTGTGTGTATGTGTGTGTGTTATTGATCTCGGGTGTCGTTTATTAGGGAGACCATTTCGACGAGGTAGACGACGAATACAACGAAAACGAAGGTTAACTCATTAAACCAAAAGAGGTCTATATTACGTCTAACCTTCCGATGTGTGTGGTCAATGGAGAATCATGAAACTTGGCATTTATAAAACGAGTTTTATTGGACGTTCTCGTAATTAACTCGAGCACCCGTCCTTCCTTTTTAAAAAAAAAATCCGTAGGTGGATAAGTTAATAGACACTCTAACATTTTAAAACATAAACGTTTCGAAGTTCAAAAGTTTATGGTGTCATCCGACTTGTTTGCCACGCAATTGTGAAATGGAGTGACAGATACTGGGATATATAGTTGATGATCTGTCACGTCTTAAACTTGTGATGTGACATGTTCAAGTACAAGGCCGCATGATAACAATACAGACTCTCTAAAAATCTTTTTGTTGACATGACGCTTTTGAACGATTATTGATGTTGAAATTGGATTCTGTAATATCCCATTAAGACACAATACATGGAAAATTGAAATCAATTTAGCAAACAATATGTTATTATCAAATGCTATTAACAGATTTGTTGGAATGGCAAGGTTCGTTTTCTGTCATATATTGTACTTATATATATCGTCTTATCACCACGTCTGTCTGTCTGTCTGTCTGTCTGTCTGTCTGTCTGTCTGTCTGTCTGTCGGTCGGTCGGTCTGCCTGCCGGCGTGACTCTGTCTGTCTGTCTGTCGGTCTGTCTGTCGGTGTGTGTGCCTGCCGACGTGACTCTGTCTGTCTGTCTGTCAGTCTGTCTATGTGTCTATGTGTGTGTCTGCCTGTCTGTCTGTCGGCGTGACTCTGTTGTCTGTCTGTGTGTGTGTGTGTGTGTGTCTGTATGTCTGTCTGTCTGTCTGTCTGTCTGTCTGTCTGTCTGTCTGTCTGTCTGTCAGTGTGTATGTCTGTATGTATGTATGTATGTATGTATGTATGTATGTATGTATGTATGTATGTATGTGTGTATGTATGTATGTATGTATGTATGTATGTATGTATGTATGTATGTATGTATGTCTTGTCGGTTTGTCCGATTGTCTGATGTCCATACACGGCCCACTCTGTAAGTATTTTGTTCGGTCACATTTAGAGGAGAGATGCTGCATATTGCCAAAGTCATGTCATATAGAATAGAGAATAGACAATATACGAAATAGTCTGACAAATCATGGCTTTCGATGTCAAAACACGTCTCAATCGATGGGGCTATGTTGAACTTAATACAGTCCTTCTCTAACATAGCCTGGTGGTGTTACTTTATCAAAAGGATATTAAGCGTGTAAGGGACGATCGGACAGTGTGGCAGAAGCTCAATACCCCCTCCCCCTCCGCGAACGTTCATAAGTGTGACATCACACGTTTATACATGATGTAAACCATAATGAAAACTATGTAAAGGTTACCCCACTACGATCGATGCTATGTAAAAAACACGGTGGTAAACATAAAGTTCCAACCTCCTGAACCTGTTTACTAAAACGATGTAAATATAAAGTTCCAACCTCCTGACCCTGTTTACTAGAATGGTGTAAATATAAAGTTCCAACCTTATGAACCTGTTTACTAAAACGATGTAAATATAAAGTTTCAACCTCCTGACCCTGTTTACTAAAACGATGGTAAACATAAAGTTCCAACCTTCTGGACCTGTTTACTAACATGATGGTAAACACAATCAAAACTTCCGGAAACCCAGCACTGAATCATGTCATATTTATAACAAATAAATTTTAATCAACTTTAACAAGATCTAGTAGTAAATACAGAAGCTGTTATTATTAAATGTGTGGAAGTTTTCAAAATCTGGTTAGAAGTGCAATGATGAAGTTCAGCAATCACATTGACACCATACCCCACCCCCTTAAACGTCACTTTTTGAGCCTGTGTGACATTGTGCGATCGTCCCGATGTTATGCAAATTCATGACAAGTACGCGTCACGTAATATGCAATTTCTTTTACCTGAAGAAATATTTTCAATTTGCCTTACCAGAAATACAAAATTATTTATTCGTAACATTTTTTTGTTTTTACATTCAATTCAATTCAACTAAATTATAATTGGAATATCATATACGCAATTCACACCTATCGCATTTCTATATATATGATTATGCGCATCTCTGCGGAAATAAAAGCGCGCACTACTGTATTAAACGCGGCTAGTCACTACTGACGTGACAATAACTGCATGTACCACTGGTGGTAACCCCCTCCCCCAACCCCCACATACTTGTTTTTGAATCAGTAATAACTTCTAGCTATGGGCATATTTCCAGGGCATATTTAGGTGGTCGTCTGACCGGGGTCAGTAGATGTCGATAACCCTACCCTCATTATCATCATGTTTGTACATATCATTACAGAATATCTCCGGAGATGCAGTGCGAGGTTATCGCAATTGCCATTGACCCGCCATTTTCACACGTCATTCAATATAATAAATGATGACAGCAGAACGATAAACCACACACGTATATACTGATTCACTGGCAGCTAACAATGCCGTGTAATACAGATGGTATTTAAAACATCACCTGATGACTACTGCAGTGAAACGTCTGTCTCCTTTCCAACTCCCTTAGCCTGCATGACTCTAAGAAAAGAGCACTTAAATTTCACGATGTATATATTATGTGTCAACGTCTAATTTGGCAAATAAAAATATCTGCCTTTTCCTTTCCCCCTTCATGTATTTTCAGACCATATGTTATTAGATTCTGCTAACTCAGGATCGTCACTCAGTGTATGTGACGTACTCTTTCATGTTCAAGGACACCGTAGAACGAACAATAAGGATGTATAAGTCCGTGCAATCTAAAATTTAGCATACCATAAATCCATTCATCATACGGCACTGCTTATAAATATACAAACATAGCAGCACTCGACACCACTTCAACTACTTATTTCCACTTCTTGTTAAGGTTCGATAAAACCAATAACTTAATAAGTGAATGGGTTGTTATTTACACACAACAGACCCATTTAACAATATAATATGATTTTACGATTGATAAAAGCCTTGCAAAATAGGTTATGGTTCTGACTGGCAGTGCTTGTATTTCAAAAATAGGTAGAGTCGATAATATATTATAGTAACTTTTTTTCTGCCATCTCTATTTTTACTGTTAATCTGTATTTAAAAGAAAAAAAAAGATTTCCTGTTACCCCGGCGACCCCAACTAGTTTTTCACTGCCGACCCTAATTTTATTTTTACGTATTCGAGAAAAAATAAAATAAAATCGCGAGATCTATGCAGTCACGGGAGAAATAGTGAATGCGGAAACTGGCATCGACTTAAAAAGACAATATAAAACTGTTCCTCCAATCTATAATGGCTATACATCTGTTGGGAGGAAGCCAATAATACAGATACCATATGGAAAGCAACGCAGAGCGTAACTACCTGAACTAGACACTCATCACACATAAAAACATTTTTTTACACCTACCTACCCCCACCTATTCTACACTTGGGCGTAATCGGAATCACACCATTTTTGTAGGCCTTATTTTGTCGATATTTTCTTTAAAGTCACGAACAACATTAACAATAATGTTTATAGTTCGAGCGGCAAAAGTACACGTTGCCGTTGAGTAAACAGAACGACTGTAATAGCATAGAGTAAAATCGCATACTAGTATGCCACAATAGTGACGGAACGAGGTCGACCTCATCGCTAGATCCGGTTTAGATGAACGATCAAAAATCATAAACTTTGAAACAAGAATGAGTGGGTATTAACCTTTTTGATATCAAACAAATTTCCGCTAAATTCGTTTTGAATGAAAATTCTTTCCTTGCATCGTGTTCGTCGCAATCTCATTTCGAATTTAAATCAATATTTTGACCTGGAATGAAAAGGTTAGTAGAACAATGTCAGTATAAAGGAGCAGAAATTGCATCTCCGTAAGTTTCCGGGGAGGGGTGGGGAGTGGTGGGGAGGGGTGGGGGTGCTGCAGTCTATAAAGTAGTTGATGTACGAGAAGAAGGTATCTCAGTGAACTATACTAGGATTAGTTACTAGAAAGACTACTTCCAAAACAGCCTTCGTGTACGTCACATCCTCGTGCGATCATGGTAACAATATTGGATGTTGACGACACGTAGCTTTACTTTAGTCCAAACGTATAAATTATGTCGTGTCATCATTGGTCATGTGTTACACATTTAAACGCTTGACAAAACATAACATCACTTGACAAGACAAAACATCCTCGGTCCAAGTTATACATATTGAGTGTAAAACTTAGGCCAACAAAAAATTCTTTGTTACTCTATCCCACCTAGTTTTTCACTGATCACTTTAATTGTTTTACGTATTCGAAAAAAAAAATATAGTGAAAGTTATGAAGCCTCGCGAAGCCTACCAATCGGTAATTGATGTACATCTGATGAGAACTTAGAAACCAATAACACAGAGATCATGATATGGAAAACAACCGAAAACATAATTACCTGAACCAGACACTCAAATATGATTTTTTAAACAAAAATCAAACACTGAATCTACCTAACCCATATATTCTAAAATTGGGCGTAATCGAAACCACACAATTTTTGTTGGCCTTATTTTGTCGGTATTTTCTTCAAACGCACTAATATCAATAACAATAACGTTTATATTTTGAGCGGCAAAAGTACAGGTTGCCGTTGAGTAAACAGAACGACGCCGACTGATACAGTAGTCACAGTGAGGGAGTGCCAAGATGGATGCCAAGGGCTCGGAACGAGGTCGACCTCATCGCTAGATCCGGTTTAGATGAACGATCAAAACATCATAAACTTTGAAACAAGGATGAGTGGGTATTAACCTTTTCGATATCAAGCGATCATTTGAATGAAAAACCTTTCTTTGCATCGTGTCCTGTCGACCATTGCAATCTCATTTCGAACTTAAATCAATACTTTCACCAGGAATGAAAGGTTAGTAACAAAATTACAGTTTAAAGGAACTTTGATTTTGATTTTCAAAAAACTCGGTAAAAGAAATTGGTAAAAAAGTGTATCTCAGTAAGTCACCCCCGGGGGCGGGGGGGGGGGGCGACTACAGTCTATAAAGTAGTTGATGTGCGAGAAGAGGGAACTCAGTGAACGACGATTATTTACTACTAAGACTACTTCACAAACAGTCTTCGTGTACATCACATACCGTGATCCTCTTGCGATGATAACAATCGTGGATTTTGACATGTAACTCCAAACGTATAAATTATATACGTCGTGTCATCATCGGACATGTTACATATGTAAACACTTGACCAGACTCAACATCTCTTGACAAGACAAACCACCCTCGGTCCAAGTTATAGTGTTGAGTGTATAAGCTTACCGCCAGTTTCATGTTAGTGTTCACAAACTCTGCTTAATACAACCACACATAATCCAATATGAAACTTCACATGCGATATGCTGCGCTTTAAGATAGCCCAATTGAATGAATAGAATTCCTTGCGACATTTGTCTAAGGGAAAAGAACTATACTAGCACACCATGCAGCCATCAAATGCCGACATCAAGCATGCAAACATTGCTGCCAGTTTGTCTGTGTCTAGTTACAGATCGTTTAATTAAGATATATGTATTGATTTATTATTTCCTCAGTGTAGACAAATTGTAGCAAGAAATTGAGACTAGAAAAATAACACATTTGAATAACGGTACATATTTATTTCAAAATTAATATACGAAAGAACTACACCTCGAAATAAATGTGAGACAGTCATATAGCTTAAAACGATTAACTTCAGATATCACGTGATATCATTACGATAGCGCGGAATGGTTCGTGCCAATCTGTGGTGACCTCTGACTTGTGAATGGGAGAAACAAAAATACGAGGGTGACATTTCAAGTGCCAATATTCCGCAATTGACCACACTATGGCTTTGTTTCTAGGTGACAAAACAAGCACTATGTACTGTACCCATTTCGACGCCATTTTCGGTTTAAGTCGGACTTAAGTAAACTTTATGGATTTTCCTTTATCGTAGACACGACAACGGACGACATTGATGACGTCATGATTTCGGAAGCCAATTCATCCCTACAAAAAGGACGACCAACGGCCTGTTTCCTCTGACGTCACGGACATGCAAATCTAATTTCTCCATGGAGACAGTGAACATTAATTTAGATGTGTAGAGTACTTTAATAGAAACGAAAACCCTATTCATATACTTTTAATTGAGATCACACTACTCGAATACTTAAAATATAGAGGTCTTTGCTTTCCTTGATTCAGGATTTGCTCGCAAAATGGAAACAGTACACATTGGTTGAGTATCTACTTAGGTGAGGGACGTAAAGAAAGCAAGCAGTCGACGTCGAGGACGTGATCTTTCTCGTATCTAGGATAGCGCATAGTGATAATTGAAAATTGTCGGAGTTCCAAATCTGACTGAGAATTAGAATTAAAAAAAAACATGGCGACTCGACAACCAAAATGACACTCGACTCTCAGTGTAATAGCTCATTAGTACTAAATGACGTGGCCTCCTTATTTGGTGTATCATATACGTCACAGTGACGGGCTACCTAATATCTACCATGTACACAATACCACGTTACTTTGTCTATAATGCAACCGATGGAAACCTTACTACACAACCATTCGCAGGACTTGATTCACTAACCTGGTTTAGAACGTTAAGAGTGTACATCGGCTGATCATGAATTTTGTGAACTTGTTTGTTCCAACGTCGCGATACCTGCGTGCACATCAGATACTCAGACAAACAATTAGGGTATAAGCGGCAACGGACAGTCAAAAATATAAATGGGAAAAAACGGGGGAAAATCTGAAAGTCTCAATGCACTAAAATTTAAAAAAAAAATACAATGAACTTGTATATGTGGCCAAGTGTTAAAATATGGTTTTATATGGTTGTACAATTTCTATATCATCTATCGGGACAGTCACTAGTACGAAAAGAACTGTGCAAGCGGGCCCTTGATTAGTGCATTTCCTCCTTTGAATGCCTCTGATCATGCGACTTAGACTAGGCCCTGGTCCAGTCAATTCAGAGGCAGGGGCAATTATTAGTATTTTTTAACCATTCCATGTTTTAACTACTAGGCACGTGGTATTTGGAAGTTGAAACATACTTTTGAAACCCCCATTTCCACCCTACCCATTTGACGGCAAAAAGATGTTCACGATTTATGATTCTCCTTACTTAATAGTAAATTTCTCCAAACCAAAACCACTTATTTCAATGAAACTAATAAGTTCGCCATATGGTAATGGGAAAATAAAGACGATACTGCCCGACTACATGGAAACCCGCCGTCGTCTCTGTAGGAGCACGCCACCAGCGGCTAGTGCGGGCAATAACCGAAACCACAGTTGTCCGGAATATATTTTCCGAGTCTTTGAGGGTGTAACTATAGAGTACACAACACTAGTAGAAGCTATTTTATTTTAAAAAGTACAGTAACTATTACACAGTAAACTCATTTCAACGCAGAGAGTGAGAAACTGTTTGCGATACAGAACAATAGGAAAGCAGCTGGCCCGTCAAACCCCTGAATACATAATTAGTTTTGTTAGAACCATCTGCCTCTTCTTCGCACTTGTCTTTTCCCAGTAAAATTCAAACACATTCCAAACTTTAATGGGCAAATGAACAAGAATATAATAGTTATACATAGGACAAACTGTAATATTATAATAATTAATAAGGTGCAATTTAAAATGACCATTTGTTTACCCCGGTGTCTACATAGTACATTGTATGAGAGACAAAGATGTCAAGAACCGTGTGTACAATTATGTGTTTCGTTGAAAAGGAAAATATACATGGTGCGAATGTTATATATTGACACAATCACAATGTAATATAATAAATTTTATATTTAGTACGCACATATACCACCAATTAAAAAGAGTATCAAACATTGATCTAGTAACAGTAAGGACTTGATATTACACAGACTGCTTAACGGTGGACACCTGTTGCGATATTACGCAGTACATATGATATCAAAACACACGTGTTGTTTGTTGATAATAATTTTCTATTTCAATGAGTTACTTGCATAAGTAAAACATTTTTGGTAATTATCATGCAATATCGTACTGTCAGTTTGAATTCCTACAGGGCTTGGTGCATACATAGACGGTGGCAAAATGAATGTAGCAAGAAAATGAACTCATTTAATGTTGCTATCTGAAAGTGTAGCATATGCAGTTTCTTGTTGAATTTTTTCAAGGCTGTATCAAACGGACCCGTTACTGGTCATGAACGCCAACCTGCAAGGTGCTGTAAGTTGCAGATATCATTTTGAATTAAAGTTGATAAATTACCAAAGTGAAAAAAGACTCCATTCTGTGTTACGATTTTCTCTGAATAAAAACAATAGGTCACCAAATTGTTACCACAGTATTGTATTTTTATTATTGTTTTGTGTTCCTTTATTATATTAAATTGACTTACAATGTATTTAATGTAATAAATGATCAGTAGAAAGCACAGAAGAAGCTAAATGACAATTGTAAATAAAGAAATTATTACAAGTCATTGAATATAAGAACCAATCACTTTTATTCATACATTTATGTTATAAATAGATCTATACTGCACCAAAATACTTGCATAATTCCGAACTCTCAGTCTGAGTCCGCAGGCCTCTTTCGCAGAGATCAAATGACGTGTTGTTTACGCACCTGCCTGGGATGTATGTCGTCCCCTATTTTTGCAAAGTATAAAACAAACGTTTTTAGCTGTATTTGAGAGATAAACAGTGATATCTCGGAACATTTCGGCTCTCCTGTAGATATAATATCTATATTCTCATTTCCTCAGTCTAACAGAAACCCATGATTGTCACAGCTGACCGCTAGGTGGCGGTACAGTATCAGGGATACCATTAACATAACACCCTTCAACCCATAGGCTGCAACTACATACCATATCTATAATTGGCTGATCATATACAAATGTAAAGACAACTTCGACTTGTAAAAGTAAGATTATCTTCCATTGTTACAAAAGGCCCTTGGATAAATCTTTGTAATAGCTGGATGAAACCAAGGTAAATTGTTTTATATGCCTGCTATCAACCAATTTTGACACAGACTTCTGTACACAACTTGTATTGGCGTGTCAACGGACAAAGAATCCATACGTTGTACATGAATAGTGTCGCAATATATTCATTAAACCGTGAATAACATTTCAATAGTTACGATTTCTGTCTCTTAAAGGTCGAACCGAATATTGACTGAGACTGGGTAAATAAAAAGACAAAAGACAATCCTCTGCGCGAGAACAGTTACCGACGCCATTTGAGTACAATATATCAAAACGATGTTAAAGCATGCAAACATCCATCCATCCAATTAATCCACCAATCCATCGTCCACTACCACATACATACATACATACATACATACATACATACATACATACATACATACATACACACACACACACACACACATACATACATACATACATACATACATACATACATACATACATACATACATACATACATACATACATACATACATACATACATACCTATACTATTTTATATACATGGTTACTCCATCGTCCGCCATTCCCATCAATTTTGCAGTTAGTAGAAGGTCCGTATTTCTTATATGTACTTTCGGCATCAGCACTAGAAGCACACCAGCCGCCATGTTGGAGTGCAAAAACTTTAAATCCAAGTCTTTGAACAGCTCTAAAACACTTCCAGAATACATCGGTACGAAACCAGTAGAAGCCATCCAGTTCGTCGGCTTTGCCCTCTAGCGTTGGAATGGCACGGTATATAGTGTCCTTCCAACAGCCAAGGTCGATGAATTCTGACAAAATATACATACATGTACAATTAGTAACTTTACTAGGAAAATGACAACACAACACTAATTGACAGCGACCTCTCATGATGAGCTTAATTAAATTAATGTACAAACATGGGTGAAAACGTCTTTCTTTGCATGGTAAGCTAGTACCGATAGTCGCATTGTATAGAAGAAGGTGGTGGTGGTGGTGGTGGTGGTGGTGGTGGTGGTGGTGGTGGTGGTGGTGGTGATGGTGGTCGGTGGTGGTAGTAGTGGAGGGGTATCACTTAACACCAGATTTCTCAAAATCATCACTAAATTGTTAGTGACTCTTTCAAGGATCCAGTGATTTCACACACGATAAATTAAGGCTAATGTATTCTTATTTTACGAATAACGTTAACACTTACTGCTACATACCTGGCATTCAAACCCTGTTAAAAGTATAATCTTTATATCTCCACCCAATTGCAAGCAAGCAAGAACAGATGCAAATGAGAAAAAAAATACTTCTCTCAAAGATGTTAGAAAAGATGAAACGAATTGAAAAATAACTTTATTGTGAAGCAAATAACATTAGAATAAATTGTCTTAGAGATGTCTGACGAGGAAGTATGAGGATGACAAGAGAAGGATAAAATCCACATACCAAACATATTGTCATTTGTATTAACCAGTTATAGGAACTAAAATATGAGGAAAACATTTTTTTTTTTTCAAATAGTGTTGATAATTATGCAAATTGTTTATTCACATTCTGCACATTAATGTTTCCAGACTGAATTTCTCTTCAACACCATCATTATCTAAGAGAAATGCAGTCTGGACCTTCATATATATGTGTTTACACACACACACACACACACACACACACACACACACACACACACGCACACATAAATACATACATACATACATACATACATACATACATACATACACACACATAAATACATACATACATACATACATACATACATACATACATACATACATACATACATACATACATGCATACATACACACACACACACACACACATAAACACAATGAGTTTCATTCTTCTTTCGCCAAGTAGACAGCAATACATACATGAACCAGATTTAAACTGAATGCCTCCCGTAAGGGAATCACTAATTATGCAAATAACTCATTGAAATAAAAAAAAAACTATGGTAACAGGCTTTGGTTTTGGACAAGCATGCTTTCTTAAGTTAATGTATGTGCCAAATTATACGGAATTTGAAGAGTGCATGATACTGCTTAATTACTGAATATCGTTCATTATTCAAAATACTCATTAAAAGGTAAAAGTTGTAGCAACAAACTTCATAGGACAGGTGCATATTATTATGGTTGATATATGTATTATATTATACGAAATTTGAAGCTTGCATTTTTAAGATACAACGTAGTTACCTAAATCATTAATTATGCAAATTTTTCATTAAAACTATGCTATGGCACCAAATTTTATAGGACGTACCTGCTTTGTTGTGGTTAACATTATGTACTAATTTGTATTGAAATTGAAGCATGCAGTCTTAAGATATAGCCTAATTACCGAAAATCATTAATTATGCAAATTATTCATTAACACTGTAAGGTCCATCAACTAACTTTATAGGACATACACAATTTGTTATGGTTAATGTATGTACTGAATTGTATTGAAATTGAAGTATGCAGTCGTAAGATATAGTCTAATTACCAGGAATAATTAATTATGCAAATTATTCATTAACACTGAAAGGTACATCAACAAGCTTTACAGGACATGTGCGATTGTTATTGTTAACATGTGTACTGAATTATATTGAAATTGAAGTATGTATTCTTATGATATAGCCTAATTACAGAAAATCATTAATTATGTAAATTATTCATTAACACTGTAAGGTACATCAACTAACTTTATAGGACATATGTGTTTTCTTATGATTAACGTATGTACTAAATTATGTTGAATATGAAGTATGCATTCTTAAGATATAGCCTAATTACCAAACATAATTAATTATGCAAATTATTCGTTAATGCTGTAAGGTACATCATCAATTTTTATAGGACAAATGTATGTTGTTATAACGAATATACTAAATTATATTGAAATTGAAGTATGCAGTCTTAAGATATTTCTTAATTATTTGATTTCATTAATATGCAAATTTCTTTAATTAAACATTAACCGATCTGGCTGAAAACCTAATCAGCTCTAGCTATAACCCTAAAGATGATATATTCCAAATTTCATTACAATTGAGCCAGCCGATTTTTAGAAAATGATGACACAGACAGGCAGACAGACAGACAGACAGACAGACAGACATTTGTATTTTAATACCTCCCGTAACCTTACGGGAGGTAAAAATGAAAGAAGACGAATTCAGTATTTCATTTTGGGTTTACACGATGGTCCATTTCACCAAAGGGAACATCAGGTGCATGGTCCACCCTCTCAACTATACACCTTATGATCCTTCTGGTGAAACACACCGTAGTGTAAATCCATAATGTAACAACGAACTTGTCTTCTTTCATTATGTATGTATGTATGTATGTATGTATGTATGTATGTAGGTAGTCAGGTAGGTAGGTAGGTATGTATGTAATTATGTATGTATGTATGTATGTATGTATGTATGTATGTAGGTATGTAGGTAGGTAGGTAGGTATGTATGTAATTATGTATGTATGTATGTATGTATGTATGTATGTATGTATGTATGTATGTATGTATGTATGTACATAAAATGCATTAGGAACGAATGTGACAGCCCTAATAAATAAACGTAATTCGACGTTTCGAATAAAAATTCTTTATTAAAGGCACGACATAATAGGTTAACACCTGATTATATCTGGATGTTATGGAATAGAACGACAACCACGCGAGATTGACGGTTATACGCGTACAAAGATCTAAAATTCAAACGCACCAAAAAGAACCCAACAGAACAAGCCTGAAATATAGAATAAGCGTAGTTAGACGGAAAATTATGCAAACAAGCTATCAATTCCAAGGGGTTCCAGCCTTCCGAGACGGAAAATGATTTCCTCCTCCTTCAACCTCAATCGATTCTCATCGCCAGAAGCCTGACAAATTCCCGAAATAGACATATCTGGTACACTCTGATCGTTGGTAATAAAATGCATAGATACAGGTTTATTACGATTCTTTTGTCTGGTAAGACGGAGATGTTCCACGAAACCAAGACAATATATAGTCAAATTTATATATATAAATCCACATTTCTGGCATGCAATGCAATACACTACGTTAGTACTAATACAAGTAAATCTACTCGTAACAGCCACACTGTTCTTAGGGCCAAAAACATGATTAGTATTAATAATGAAACGACATGTACCTACCTACCTACCTACCTACCTACATACATACCTACATACCTACATACATACATACATACATACATACATACATACATACATACATACATACATACATACATACATACATACATACATACATACATACATACAGCATTAACTTTCAAAACATGTTGTTTTGTATGGACCACCATATCGCTGACATTGGTATCACGACGCCAAGCTGTTAAAGGTGCTTCAGAAAATAATGAATTGGTTACCCTATTATAACGTAAGATATTAAAATGCTTGTATATAATATTCCTAACTCTAGTGGAAAAGGGATGGTATGTTAGAGCCAATATGGGACGATCGTTGTTACTCTTCTGATCATGTTATTTAATACAAGCTTCCCTAGACAAAAAAGCCGCATTAGTAACCGACACTGGATAATAAGCACGTTGATGGAAATACAAGCAAAATTCAGCAGACCTTTCCCTGAAATCCAAATCACTACTACAAATACGACGTAAACGAAGTAATTGTGAATAGGGAATGGAATCTTTACACTTATTAGGATGTGAGGAACCATACTGCAAACATGAATGTGAATCAGTAGGTTTAGTATAAATAGATGTAGCTATATCATCACCATCAATCCTAAGGGAGATGTCAAGGAAATTGATAGTTAGTTCAGAAATATCATAAGTATACTGAATAGCAGGATTAAAGTTACATATGTAATCAATAAACTGCATAAGATCCTCAAGTTTGAGTGACGCTGCACCAAAACCATCATCAATAAATTGATTATATAAATCATGTAAGATCCCTTGATACTAACTGTGTTCCTGATAAGAGGTAAATAAAGCATTGAGATGTCTACAGGATTACCCCATTTACAGAAACTCAGAAATTATAAAAGATAATATTTCCGAAACTCCGTTAAATTCACCTATGAACTATTTCATTTTTAAAACGAGACACTTTAAAAGTGTAGTGGGAACGGAGAATCCTGGAGGGAACATGAAAGAGAACATTGACAACAATATACATTGAGTTAAGAGAGCCATTTAAACATTTATATAAAAAGACTGCATCCAGCAATTTCCTGTGAGATTGAAGGCTTTGAATATTAAAATACTGACAAATATTACTGTAATCAAGGATTATTCCTTTACCATGGGACGATTTTCCAATATAAAGGTAGTTGAGGAATTTATGCTGGACCTTTTCAATTTTAGTGATTAAATACTTCTGATGGGGTGACCAAACTTGTGGACAATACTCTAGTTGACTCCGTACAAGCGATTTATATAAATTAATGATACAAGAACTGTCATGGAAGTACTTGCAGGTACGCTTTATCAAACCAACTAGCCTGTACGCCTTTTTAACGATGCCCTGAATACGTAACTCCCACCTTAAATTAGTTGAGAGGAAAACGCCAAGATTTTTAACTTACGGTCGATTTTGATGCCTTTAATCATATATTTATGAGAGATGACAGTCTTCTTCCTACTGAGAGTAATCACATTACATTTTCTCCAAATTAAGTTTGAGGTGCCATAGCTTGGACCATTAGGAAACGTTGTTAAAGGTCAGTATGTAGTCTACAACAGTTTGAAAAATCTTGGAGTCGTCTGCATACTGTGAACACGACTTAAGAACATCAGGAAAGTCGTTGATATACATATTAACAAAAAGCGGACCCAAGATGGAACCCTGAGGTACACCTGATATAACCTTTTGCCATTTAGATGACGTACCTCCAATGACAACACGCTGATGTCGATTATTTAAATAAGAACGAAACCATTCGACAAGGCGTCCACTGCCATAGGATTTCAACTTGTGTATGAGAAGCAGATGGTTAACAGAATCAAATGTATTCGAATAATCAAGGTACAGTGAATCTACTTGTCTGGCTTTATCAAGTTCACGGCTTATAAAGTCAGTGTATTCCACAAGATTCGTGGTAAGTGATCGACCCTTGAGAAATCTATGTTGGCAAGAAGTAATGGAACTCTCAACATGCACATAAACCGATTGGAATAGACTGACTGGAATATGATCGCAGACCTGACTTAAACACAGGAACAACATGGTCCTTTTTGAAAAGTGGTGGAAAAACTCCAGAATTTTAAGATTTGTTAAAAAGGATTATGAAGGGTATACATAATTGAGATGTAAAGTATTACTACAGATATTCAATTGAAACCCACAAGCCTTATAAGGATCAGTTCATATCCACGGGTCCTATGTCTTATGCAATCAATCAATCAATCAATCAATCAATCAATCAATCAATCAATCAATCAATCAATCAATCAATCAATCAATCAATCAATCAATCAATCAATCAATCAATCAATCAATCAATCAATCAATCAATCAATCAACCAACCAATCAATCAATCAATCAATCAATCAATCAATCAAAAAATCAATCAATCAAAAAATTGTAAAGTGCCAAAATCCAATATGACGTAATGTTCTATGACGCTGAACAGGAACAATAGTACATCAGTGTATAAAGTTAGAAAGCTCTTGAAAACAGATGTGTATTGATGTCCTTCTTGAATGTATCGACAGTTGATGAAGAACGAAGTTCAAGTGGTATACTGTTCCATAAGACTGGCGCTGCTCGGGAGAACACACACTCACCGCATGACTTTGTATAACAACGGGGTACATGAAGTAGACTTTTGTTATTTGAGCGAAATGAACGAGTTGCGGGTTTACTGTTAATATGGTCAGCGATGTAACCAGGAGTAGTGTTATATAGTGCCTTGTTAGTGATGAATAGTACTTTGTATTGAATCCTGTACTGGACATACAGGTAGTCAGTGAAGAACAGAAAGAACCGGTGTAATGTGATCAGTTGTCTTTGTACGCGACACAATCCTAGCTGCTGTATTCTGGGTATTATGAAGAGGGACAGTGTCTTTAGCTGGCAGCACATATATGTTGAACCGAGACCTGATGAAGGAGGACCTCAGTTTTGCCATCATTTAGCTGTAGTTTATTTTGGGTCATCCATGCCTTTGTATCGTGTGCAACAGTTTTTCCTTACATTGTTTCAGCAATGATGTTGGAATCGGGCCAAGAAGATGGTGATATTGCGATTACCTCTCCAATATCGTATGCACTGACACCTTGGAAGGTAAAGAATGTTGCTGAAGTAGCGGTTTCCAGGTCATATATAGAAATATATAGTGACTGAATTGCTCATTGAGCTCCTTGGCAGATGTATGATTAGGAAGAGACTTCTGTTGCTGCTTGTCCAGGTATATTCATTAACTATTAATAACATAGTCTTTTAAATGGCGAAGAATAAAGTGCCATGTCGTTCTACAAGACAGACAGACAGACAGACAGACAGACAGACAGACAGACAGACAGACAGACAGACAGACAGACAGACAGACAGACAGACAGATAGATAGATAGATAGATAGATAGATAGATAGATAGATAGATAGATAGATAGATAGATAGATAAATATATCTAGAGATAGAACTAGAAAATCAAATCCAAAATAGAAACGATGCTGAAATAGAGCGTCATTGAAAACAATGTTAAATTAACAATACTACTAGTACCTGGCCCTGGAGTAGTTTTAGTACTGCTTTGCGTTGTACGTTTTCGAGTACTGCTTTGCGTTGTACGTTTTCGAGTACTGCTTTGCGTTGTACGTTTTCGAGTACTGCTTTGTGTCTGTGCATCAGAAGTAGCATCATTTGAGATATTAGTGTGCTCTAAAGAAGCAGCAGACCCCAAAATATCCGTTGATGAATCAAAATACCACAATAGTGTGGAGGCTGTATCCCCGGTTGGTGGGAGGAATTTACCGGTTTCTTTTTCAATTCCTGTGTTGAAGGAGAATGTAAGAAATAATATGGATGCCAGTTCTGAGCCTCAAAAGGGATAATGGTGTTTTAGCTCTGTGTGTAGTATGTTTATTAGAGTGACATGTAATCACATAACATAATAGTAACAATACAGTCGGAACAAGCAATTACCCAGCCCAACGGGCTTACAAGTCACTACAGTCAGTGTACAATATATACAGGTAACACTGTTGAAAGAAAAAAAGCAGACTACATCCAAAAACTTTCGCAATGTAACAGAATACTTTAGGTCTGTACATACAATATATCACGCCTTCTGTTGAACGCCCTTGAAACAAATTTTGAAACGAGTCTTGGATGTTTAGTAATGATGTGGTTCAACTTTCTGGTATCGTTGAAGGTAGGAAATTCGGGACAGGCGATCCTTACATTGTTCAAAAGAATATGACGAATATCATTGTAAAGTGAACAATGGAAAATAAAATGAGGTGTGACTAATGTGTATGTGCACATTTCGTTAACGTTGTGTATTATACATATATATGTGTGCGTGTGTGTGTGTGTCCAATATGTGACGAAGTTTTAAAGAAATGAAACTTGTGTGCACTGATTTTCATAATTGACCATATCACTAAAGTGTTTCTACAATATCACCAAATAGCTTCTTACGAATACATTATTAAATATTTAAAATGATTTGATGTAAATAGGTTACCTTTTCGGGAAAAAAACCCGAACTATAATTTCGGTACCAGTATTATTACAATGGCTTCAGTAAAAGGTAATTTCAAATTTATTCATATAACGCTAACAAGGAAGCCATTGCTTGAACGGTTTGTTTTAATAATACTTCGGGGACAATTTTTTTTACGAAATATCACTTTCAATGTTCAATGAAGAAAAAGAAAACTCTACGTCTCAAAAAAAAAATTGAGAAGAACTCGTGTAGTGTGTTCCAAACTTGAAATTCAATGCTCGCTCACGTGCCGTCATTATTTGTGCGGTATATATATATATATATTCAAAATCCCTCATCTTGACATATTCACCAGCAAAAAGGCCTCGTGAGCCCCTATTGAATATATAATTAGTTTAGTTTTTTTAAACTGCATGCCCATTCTTTGTACTTGTCTAATTCCCAGTTAAAGTCAAAAACAACTTTTATAGGCAAATGAACAAGAATATAATAGTAATACATATGACAAACTGCACCATTATAATATTTAATAAGGTGCAATTTAAAATGAGAATCCGTTTACCCCGGTGCCAGATGGTACATTGTATGGGAGAAAAAGTATCCATACACCTATACACTTTTCAACTTAAGTAATCTTTAGGAAGATTATGTCTGTCTGTCTGTCTGTCTGTCTGTCTGTCTGTCTGTCTGTCTGTCTGTCTGTCTGTCTGTCTGTGTCTGTCTGTCTGTCTGTCTGTCTGTCTGTCTGTCTGTCTGTGTCTGTCTGTCTGTCTGTCTGTCTGTCTGCCTGTCTGTCTGTCTGTCTGTCTGTCTGTCCGTCCGTCCGTCTCTGTCTGTCTGTCTGTCTGTCTGTCTGTCTGTCTGTCTGTCTGTCTGTCAGTCTGACTTGGTGCATACATTGACGATGACAATATGTGTCCTATGTGTCTTAGCATGAAAGGCAATGAATATTTGATTTATTTCAAAAGAATAGGGCCACCACCCATCATTCGACGAAAAGAGGATAAATATTAGTTACTTTTGGAACACAATGACAAATAAAATAGAAATTACAACGATAGTAACATCTTCTCTCTGAGTAAGAACGCTTTAAATACAAAGACAGACAAATGAAAATGTGTAAGTTGATTGCTGGTCGAGAGTAAGATTATTGCTTTATCTCGTGTTGGGTACTGTATGAAATAATTTGGTATTAGTTCCTTTCTAAGAGACTGGTATAAAGGACAAAATAACAAAACATGTAGTTCATCTTCAAGAACATTTAGACCTTCCTTTTCACAAAAAAATACATGTTCTTTACATATTGACATGTCTTCCAGTCTCAATAGCTAAAGTATGGTTTGAACAACGGAATTTTGCTAATGCTATTTTATACCTTGATATATGGATACTTCATAATTCAGGTTCTGTTTGAGACTTAAATGTCGCATAAAACCTGAGTCTTGGGGATTCATTAGTTATATCGTGCCACTCTTGTTGATAACAATCAGTTAATGTTTGGTAAAATATAGTCATAAATAATTCAACATTACCAACCTGTTGCTCAAACCATGCATAACCAAAGCCATAGATAACTTAATTTTTGTAGCCCAGGTGGTTTTACCTGCCTCATCTAATTTCTTTAACATTTCATAGACCGCTCTAGGGTAACGAGAACGATCCATATGTACAAGCTTAAGCCAATATGTCACACATCTGTTCATGTACGTACAACAAAGTGGACCCTGCCACACTCGCCCAAAATAGCTTCAGTATTTGTGCTACTCCCGACCCCTAATAAAAACCTACAAAAACGGAGATGATTTTTTTTTGTATCGTTTGGGAGAATTCATGACCCAAAATGCTAGGTCAGTCTGTATGTATTACGTGTAATACTTACAGAATAACGAAGTTAGAGGTCCGTATTTATGTAGGTGTCCCGGGTAGGTGCACATGGTAAAATATGCCGGTTTAAAAATTACAATGATTTATTCAACATAGTCAGCGATAGCCAATCATTTTCCAGAGAAAGAATAAAAACATTGAAAAATCTAAAACGAAGAGATTTTTTATTAAACCCCTTTAGTCTCTATTAACGAATTTCCAGACCGATTGGTACGCATTTGAAAAAGTTGAACGTGAGCAAAATTCAGTTGTCATAAAAGAACACGGCCATTCTTTTTCTATGGATCTGACATAGTATTCGGAATTAAATATCAAATTCGCACTCGTACAATCGCTTGATTTATATTTTTTATCTTTGCATTACTTGCAATAAAATTTTGAGATTTTAAGTCGTTTGAATCTCTTCTAAAATCGTATGGTTTTTATTTGATTTGATCGCAATCGAGAAACTGCGATGTTATTCTGCCGGCATACCATTAAAGTTGATTGGACCTGTGTCATAACTTCTCCTACTATAAAACGCTGTAAGAATATTGTTTCATTTATTATAAATTGTACTATGTATAGCCGATATATAACATGTAATAATATATTAATCCGAACGCAAAAATGTACCTGAAATTATGAAATGTATGGCATACATGCGGAGTGCACGTGACACGTGATATAGGTCATTCCATTCCAGGCATGATGATATTGTTACACACATTCACAAGATGTTTACATTGTGCATCTGCACAGCGCGTGTGTACTAAAACAACGCAAATAATAGGTCACAACCTTGATGGTGACACAACTGTGAAACCATAGATAATTTATCAATATTCCCATAAGAATGGAAGGTATGGAAGGCTACTCATCCCCAACTATAGCCAACGCCATTTTGTTCAATCATAACGCAACCTACGGCTTCCTTGAACGCAACTTTTGATGGATATTTTGGTACGCGAATGTCAATGTTGTTTCAAACTCAAAGACCTGCATAATCGAACGTTACAACGCTTATCCATCACGAACATGTCAAGTGAAGTTTATGTACTACGTATGCATATATGTATATGATTTACACTGCCAAAAAAGGAAAGTTGAACATTGTTCATAACAAAAGGTATGTAGAGCTGATGACTTCGTTAACGTACATGTTTGTGAATGTCAGCGCAACTGAAAAGGACAAGAATTTAAGTCAAGATGGTGTTGTATTTTCAAGCTGATTAATTTGTATATTAAATCGTAATTTCACACAGTATATCGTTATTTCTGTTATTGCTAACGGTTGCAGGCTTTTACATGTAATGTTTAAGAGAAAACTAACTAGCGAATGCCTGGTATTTTCTACACATTCTCGCTCACTGGTTTGTTTATGTATGTACATGTAGAGCCCTCCTTGCATGTGACATGTTGTAATGTAGTCGGGCCCAGTCCTTCAATATTTTGGATCGTAATTAGACCTTGTAATTGGCACAGATCTTCTGACATACATGTTAAGCTTTTACGACCTCTCAGATTGTCACTAGTTGCATATTTTATTTGGACTTAGAGTAACACAATATTTGGTATTTTACTAGCAAACCTAGTCGCCTGTAGGTGTATGCCAGATGTACTTTTTAAGCGTATTTTTATGTATGCATTAGTGTTATCCATTGTAAAACAGATCATCTAAAATTGGATAGTGGCTTAAAAAAAAGTTTTGTTCGAATTATACATAAATGTTGCTAAATAATGCATGATATGGTGATTTAGGTTACCATGGCAACAGCTGTTCCTAAAATGATAACTATTTGTGAACTCAGCATTAACAAACTACCCAATATAGTGTGGTCAATATGAAAATAAACTGTTATAATTAGTTCTATAAATAGCAAGGGGTAACATGGCTTCAGTTATTAGAACATCACAAATGTGTTTTAATGTGGATCACAAATTACGCATACTCACTACGAATTGAGCTTAATTCTCTTTAAATAGAACATACGAATACTTGACATCCATGTTTTTCAGTACTTTAAGCATAAATGGACTACGTGCATGCACATTAATATATACATACCATTCCCTCCGAAAATCAAGAGCAAGGTCGATGTCACTATTACAATCAAGAGGACAAACATTACCACACTGGTTCCACGAATCACTCGACTATAACCGCCACGTCGACGTTTTAGCGGACATAATTCCGAATCCATTATTTTGAATACGTGTATGGAGTATCGCAGCAGGTGTTCAGCTTTTGAGATTAGGTTAAACGTCTGTCACTCCAATTTCGTAGGTAGACATGTGATACTTTTTTTTAACTTGGAGGTATATATGCGTACTAAATATAGAACAGATGTATGCTTGAAACGCATTTTAACAGCAAACTATGAATATTTGTATATATCTATGAAAGCTATGGACGATTTCAATACCATATAGCAAACGACCAGTATTGCTTGTATAATGAGACAGTCTATGATACATAATGTACAGATTGCACAAGTTGACATTAACATACACAATGTACACATACATACATACATACATACATACATACATACATACATGGTGAGAAGGATCAGGCATATCTATTCATCTTATAGCCCCTACCAGCAAGAATACCCTATATCCTATGTGTCTCGTCACTTTGTCACTTTCTTCTGTATACCAGATGTACGTTAAAGTAAAAACATAATTTCACGGGGTTTGGAGTGAAAAACGAATGTTATGGTGGGTATTGGGTTTAACGTCCATATAATGGCAAAGTCTGGAGAGATTTTAAGTCTTTGACCTTTAGTGAAACGTTTGTCCCTAAGGCACACTCTGCCTTGAAACGACAGGGGGGGGGGTCACATTATTCGTACATTCGAGGGGTGAAACCGTCACTGAACTCAAGATATGTATGACAACTATAAACGCATTGACACCAATCATATTGAGTGATAGTATTGTTTATATTTCATGCATAGTGATGTAAAGTACAGAAGATTGAAAATTCTAAATAAATTAGGCAGCTATATAGTTTGAAAAACTTCCTTGAAGATATAGAAGGAATAAATAATAATAGACAACAGTTCATCATGCTGTCCAGGTTTAACTATACCCAGTAGTCGGCTGTATGATGTAACCTTTGACCTGTAAAGACCAAAAAAAGAACACAAAGGTCAGATTTCAAGTGTCCACACACAATAGTCTTCAGTGAGTATTATACCATACCCAGTCCATGTTATTGTCTTTGAATAGACTTTATGATTTATACCCTAGCCTTTTAATTAATGTCTGTCACTGGTTATGCGGTGCCTGAAATATAACTCGAATCCAAATCGCCATTATATACTTTTCCCTACATTTCATAACTTAGGCTTTAGGAAGTACAATTATGTTATTCCTAAACTTCATACATTTGGAAAGTACTCGCGACCTCGGGATCTAACGACTCAAAGTGACAACATTTTCCTCTGAATTACGAAAATATAGGGGAATAATGTCGAATTACTGTGATCAGTAATGTTCGTATAAGCACAATCATGATGTCATTTTATTGAAAAAACATCCATATGACTGTTTGTCGGGGGAGGGGTTGGTAATATGTGAATACATGCTAAGGGAAAATATCACTCTAAAATGAAGAACAACTTATACACTTGAACTATGATGAATATTTGTTGGAGTACTGCTTTGAATAATGCAATATTTTGCATTAATTATACTGTAAAACGGAATGATGTACACATTCAACGTCTCTGATACATAAAGCGTATGTTAACCTTTATCGAATTGTTTTCAAAGTATTTGATAGTAATATTTAAACACCACATGAAAACAGTTTCTACTGAAAGAAATAAGATATATTCAACTGAAAGAAATATACTATTGTATTGTATTGTATTGTATATTTTAGGGCATCGTTATTTATAGTATTTATAAAACCCATTCCATGTTAGTGTTCACTACCTGTTAGATACACCCATGCAGAAACCAATAAGAATCTGCATATTCTACAGAATTCTTGCTACATTTTGTCCAAATAAAAAATAGTCCATTTAATCGTAACTGTACTGCAACTGCATGCAGTCGTGCGGGCATCGATGCCATGACATCTGCATTTGATGTCTGCATGGTGGCAAGTTAGTCTATTTCATTTAGACAAAATGTTGAAAGAAACAATATTCATTCATTCCTGATCTTTTAATGTGTAGAATGTACAGTTTTTTTTGCTGGTTTCTGCGTAGTTATGTAGAACAGTCAGCCAGTGAAATCTAATGTTAAACGGACTGTATTTACAAATGGCAATGGCTTAGCTCTTTTTGGCACCTTTTTCAAAATGGGTTAGATATGATATGCCTGATAGATTTAAGCTGAAACGGTAATGCATGAAAACATTAACGTTGATTATGCACTTGAAATTGGGCGTCATGATGAGAATATATGGAACCCAAGGTGTAGAGCAATGATTAAAATTTCGTCGAAATTAACTCAGTAATTGTTGATAAAGGTAAATGACAACAAACACCATTTCTTCAATGATATTTTATTAGCGACAACAGTTCTATCATAATTACTTGGTAGTGACAAAAAAATTAATAACAATGTCGTAACCTGCAAGTAATTAATCAATGATCTAATTTTATTTGGGTTATATGTGGATAACAGTTTTATACTAAACGTTTTACTTTTCTTTTCATTATATGCACATAATCTGTGAAAAACTGAACATAAAGTAAAGATTTGAACAATTCAAATCTAAATTTACCTAAATGATCTCATAGACCTGGTTCGCCCATGGTCCACCTTCGCCGTCTTTTTTACAATCATTAGATGAACCATATTTCTTATATGTATCTCCGGCATCACCACTGGAAGCACACCAACCGCCATTTTGTACGGCGAAGACTTTAAAGCCTCTCTTTCGAGCGGCCTCTGCACATTTCAAAACGGCATCTTCACGACGACGATAGTTACCATCAAGCCCGTCGTCTTCGCCTTCTAATGTTGGAACGGCACGATCTCTTTTGTCTTCCCAGCAGCCCAAATCGTTCAATTCTGAAAGCAATAATTGAATAAGGATACTACTGTAATTAACGTTAATTACACCTTCAACTTGATTTTCCTCCAATTTTCTTTAACATATATTAATAAATCTCTAATTACAAGAAAGATGTGTACGCACAATTTGTTGTAGTTCCCTCGTATACGCCGTCAACTGTCTATTTCTAGATATACATAATTGGTGAGTGCAAGGATCGAGACAAAGATGTTAATTACTTTATTATTAAAGGCAAATCAATTTCTCGGAATTTCTCGGTTTCTCATTAAGATGTTTCAATGAGGAGCTTCAATCGATTAATAATGAGATATATATTTTCTTTGTATGTACCCAAAATAAAATCCTCATGTATTTCGATGTTTTCTTTATGATAAGTGGCATCAAAACTTACCCAATTTTTCGACGTCACTCTCTTTGCCCTCATGACTGTGACTGTGACCACCACTGTCTCCTTGTTTTTCAACACCTTTAAATAAAGGTAAACAAAAATGATACAAAAAGAAAATCACCACATACGAATTGCTTAGGTGCAATAAGGCTGGGGACAGACCTTACGGCAGGGGGGGGGAGAAAATCACTTTGGTCAAAATCTTTTCAGAGCCCCCTTTGCGTTCTTAAACAATTTCATCTCCCCACCCGAAATGAACCCAAGAATCTTCGTAGGCTCCCTCCTGGCTACACATATTTTAATGTGTAATTATACAGACACCCCCCCCCTCCCGCTCCACTTCAGAGATGTACAGTGAGGTACGCTATATTCAACTAACAGTGGAAATCAACTTCAGCGCCCATACATAACATGCGGAGGGATTTCTTTACAAATAGATGTTGGCTTTGTGAAAAAGGTCTATCATTGGGCTGTAACCTGTACTTATAAATACTTAGCCAGCAAGGCTTTCTCTTTCAATCTTAATTCTGGGTAGAAACAGCATCCCCCATGATAACTAGTGGGGAGAGTGTATCCCCCTCCCACGCTAAGCACATTTTTGAAAATAAGAACATGTAGCAGATAATTTAGTGGCATAACATTTCAAACCATACACATTATCGAAAGCCTTAGAGTACTCGAAAATTGTCTTCAATATCCCAATTTTACGCTCAATACATTATTATACAACCGTACTGTATTGTCATGTCCCCCTTTGGACCCCCAATTTTTTCATGCCTCCCCACTTTCTCCCCCCCCCCTCTCCGCCATCAATCCTTACCACAGCATAATATTAGCCCATATGGGACATAATTTGGCCAAATCATATAACTGAATTCTTTCATGCTACCATGTTTGCCTGTTTCAATCTGTGTTAAAACAATTTATTAAATTATTTGTGGCAGGTTTACCTATGAAAAATGTTAGAATTTTCCACTCTCTGGTGTTTAATTGTAAACAAGTCATTAAAGATAAAATGAGGTAGGCATGGTGTTTAACTCATGCAGCATGACTGTTATTACGCACCCTCGTGTAAAAAACAAACAATTACACAGCTGCCGTGCACAGTTTGGATGAAGACGTAGTCAGTTAGAAAATAACATTACAATCAACAAGTCCACGTGTAATGTTTTCATTAGAAGTCTGTTTTTACTTCATTGTGAAAGAATAGCAATGCGTATCAATGTGCAATGGCATTGGGCAAAGTAATTAAACATTTCAACAGACTGCACGGCGTACAGCATCTACCTGTTCATGTTTACCATAGTACAGAAGAAGACGCTTACAAATATGTTGTTGTTCTGCAATCTCATCCGTTATGTTTCAAAACAATTCACTAAATAAGAATATAATTTCAAAAAACAATTAAAAGGCATTGCACAATGGTTTAATAAGATTTAGTTGTCATCACATATAGGAGAAATAATAAATATGTTATGATGTACCAGTAGGTACACGAATTGCCATATAATGTGCATATAATAAGACTCGGCCTATATGGGAATTCTACCAAGCTATCAAGTGTGCCTGTTTCAATCTGTGCAAAACACCCATATATTTATGGCAAATTCCTGTACTTATCACACATTGCGACAGGAAAACTTGTAGCTTTGTAGAATTCAGTTGTAAAGCGTTTAACTTCTATAATTGGTTACTCTGTAACTACAATATATAAATAAATGTAAACTTCCTACCTATTAAGTAGGTGTACAATATCAAATTTGGCTGTCTGTCAAAACAGCTTATTTTAGTAAACGATCAGTATCTGTAGTCTTTGAAAAATTGAATTTTTAAGGGTTACATTATTTATAACATATACTGTATCTAGGTACTATGTCTTGTACTACATTAAGCTCAATAACGCCTTCAAAAATTGTTCATATTATTCTGTTTGCAGCTGGTTCGAAATTTTTCTTATGAAGATAGAATGTTATGTATATTCATAGCATATAGTGATGTTATGCACCATATCATTGATTTAGAGTCCAAATGAATCTGCATATCTCCCGAAAAATGTTGTTTTTTTTTGTTTTTTTTTAAATAGAAAGGTCTGGTTGACATGTTGCGATACCCTACATATGCCCTTGATGTTACATTAGTAATGATACTTGCTACAATAAAAACAGGTGGTCAGCATGCACATACAAATCAATCATTTCTATGAATGATCAATATATGCAGAAAATGAACCTGATAACATACTACGTTTTACATGGAAGCTGGTAACACACTATGTTTTACAATGAATCTGGTAACATACTGTGTTTTACAACGAAGCTGGTAACATAATGTTTTACAACGAAGCTGCTAACATAATGTTTTACATGGAAGCTGCTAACATACTCACACATATATTTGGCTTCTAGGTATTTGAAAGTGCCTGCGCATGATTCTCCGAAGACTTTGTTTTTGGCTTTAACATGACATTTCTTCTGTCCATCACACAGACTTCTCATAATTTCGAGGCTGGTATCAGAATAACAGTCAGTTGTTATCATATTTCTCGACGGACAGACATTTGGGTCTGTCCGGCCGTAGTTAGCTTGTACAACACTGATTATACCACTCTCGCATTTGATTTTCAACTCGTCATGTTCACAGGCAACTTTTTTGTGGGCTAAAGCATATACTTGGTTGGCCCATGCACCACCCTTTCCGTCATTTGCACAATCGCTAGACTCGCCATACAAGCTATATGTCTGTCCAGCCTCTGGTCCACTGAAACACTGGCCGCCGTGTTGGACAGCAAAGACATTAAACCCCTTCGCTTCGGCTACGAGGGCGCACTTCACTATGGCGTTGTGTCTGTCTTGGTACCTGTCTTGTAACCGGTCATCGGTTCCGTCCAACATTGGTATTGCTCGATCCTGACTGTCACCATAGCAACCAAGATCAACAAATTCTAGAAAGTGAAAGCAATGAACAGTAAGTCTTCACAGAAGAATCATACCCCGTAAATACTTTCAGTGACTGAATGGTGACACGATTATAAAGACATTGGTGGCAACAAATAAATACTACAAAGTGTCTGTGATAGGCATGCATTGGATTTCCATTATTGAAGGCGAAATTCAAGGTCAAAGGACAAGATCTCAAAAGAGACTG
Organism: Glandiceps talaboti; assembly: GCF_964340395.1. Taxonomy (NCBI): domain Eukaryota; kingdom Metazoa; phylum Hemichordata; class Enteropneusta; family Spengelidae; genus Glandiceps; species Glandiceps talaboti. Next base: position 5,506,287 of record NC_135552.1, read on the forward strand.
TACATCTAATTATATAGGGATAGACAGTTTGACTGGAGTCTATATGCATTGTTGAGTTATGCAGTAAATCAAGTAGTAGTAGTAGTGATTGTTCACTACAAATATGGCCACCGGTGCGCCATTCAGTTACAATCATGCGAGAACCAAGAGTAACGCATGTATTATATATTTTTCTCCTTGTCTTGTTCTGTATTACCTTTAGGCATCTGAAATTGGAGACCAATGTTAAATGTCACTGTCTTACAAGAAAGCTAGCTGTGATTATATATAGGGTTAGACACTTGAATGGAGTCTCTGTGTACTGGAGATTTTGAACTATATGCAGTAGTATATTGATCTATTACTCCAAATATGGCCACCATTCACTAAAAAGTTACATGAGTACTAAAATTAAACCCTGTGTATACTTTTCTTTTTCTATGTGACCTGTGGACATGCTTTTTTTAAATATAAAAATAGCATCGTATAAATATGGCAAAAAAGTGTATGTGATAAGGGACCGGTCATTTCCCTCGGCCGGAATGAGGGGTTGGATTGTTGGGGGGGGGGGGGGGGGAGGGGGTCACCCTGTTTTTGAAATTGGCGGTAGGGGGGTCATCCTGTTTTGAAAATATTTGACAGAAGGGGTCATTGTGTTTTAGATTTTGATGGAAGAAAATATCCACGAATCTACTGTGGCATGACCTTGTCTGAAATGTCGATTTTTTCTTGTTTCTGTTTCCTACCTATATTCTTTAATATAACTTCACCTTGAGTGACATTCAAACATAACTATACACAAATATATATATACATATCTACATGTATTACATACCACACTAGTTACAGAACATGTCATGTAAATACTCAGGTATTTCACAATCAATGGCTAATATGCTTCACCTATATTGCACTTTGGGGCAAAAGTTGAAAGTTCCGTAATATAATGGTAATCTTCCTAGATAGTTTATAAAAGAAGTTAATCTGACCTGTTCTACTCTTCAGTATGAAGGGATTAATACACATTATATGCTTTCTATTTCGGGCACTACATGTTTATCGACACTACAAATCACCACACCTCATCAGATTCAAGTTTATTTTATACATAGTAGGTATGAGCACCTAAAGGTCTTTAACATACCAATGATTTTGCAATATAATGCCAACTCTCCCCTGCCAATAATATAACCATCTGATGTGCTGACATTTACTATATAATGATATCGATGCCATGTAACTTTCATTAAGAACATATTTCAGCCCTCTACGTGTAAAGAATAGTTTAATTGCTGATACTTGATGGCGCTGTCTTGTAAAGCTTGAAAGACATTGTCTGAAAGTCTCTGAATAGCCTAAAGGTAGGCTTTAAGAGTAAAAATCTCCAGAACGTCTAGGGGAAGACCACAAGAGGTGGACATATCCCAGGCTAAAACTCTTCCCCCTACCTCTTACTGTCGAGATGCTATCAAACTTATTTTTTCACTATGTAGTTGCTTTTTACATGTTGGGGCTGTCTTGTAAACCTTGGAAACATTGTCTGAAAGTGTCAGAATAGCCTAAAATTGGATTTAGAAGTAAAAAAACTCCAAAGCTTGTAGGGGAGACCCCATGAGAAGTTGACATATCCCCATCTCAAGCTCTCCCCCCTACTTTTTACCATCAATATGCTATTAATTTTTTTTTAAAAACCCATAATTCCTTGTAAAGCTCTGAAGTTATTACTCAAAACGTTCTGAATATAGTTCAAGTGTAAAACAAACTCAAGGGCTTCTAGGATCCCCCCATCCATGAGAGGTGAACATACTCAAATCTCAAAGCTCTTCCCCTACATTTCATTGTCAAGATGCAATTAAACTCCTTTTTGAATATATTTACCCTGTGTAGTCGCTATCTTAATATGACGCTATTATTTCAAATATTTAGTCAAGCAGTCCACTCTGAGTCACGATCAATTACTTGTCATTTCAATTTGACGCATCAGGGGAAAGTCCCTATGTTTTAGAATTGAGAGATGGGGGGGGGGGTTCAAACTGTTTTTCGTTTTACAGTTTTTTTTTACTTTTTCGTTGGCCCAATAGTAAAAGCCACCACCCCACCCCCTCGGCCGGGGAAACTGACCGCTCCCTAAACGAAATGGCTGGATTGTGGTAATTGCCCTGGAGATCAAGGTCAATGTCTCAAGAGAAAGCGTGTGTCTGATAATAGGTTGAGACATTTGAAGGGAGACTCTATATATTACAGTTTTTGAGTTATGGTACAAATATTGATTTTTTAATGACAAATATGCATATGTTTCGAAACAAAATGTCCCATGTGACACGTGACCTTTGTTTGAGTTTGAGAGCGGATAATGCATGTCTGCGAAATCACGTGTGACGGAGGTACGGACGGTGTCTATTGTAACAGACCTCGATTACCCAAGAGGGACTTAAAAACGACAGATATAATAAGCAAGGTAAGTTTCAAAGTGACGAATGTAGTAGAAAAACCGTGCTTCCGAAAGTTATCGAACATAATCGAGAAACAAGAGCATGCGCTGGGGTCAAAAACCAGTCTGTTCCATATACATGAGATGTGCACATTACAAACTACATGCGGGTACATGCGCAAAAGGTCTTAGTTGAGATACTTTACCCGGAACAGACGAGGTAAAATATTTTCTCTAATCTCATTAACCACAAAGAATCAAATCTTTGAAATAGTGCCATGGTTCACACTTAATACTAGATTGGTCAAACCAAATGATACATATTTCTGCAAACTGATGTTACTTCATCAATAAAACGTTGAGCACATTTCTTGGCAAATAAAAATTAAAACTCAAAGTCATATATCTTAAAGTTACTGTTAGAGGGTGTGAACAATTCTTTACATAAAACAAAAACATGTCAATATAATATTTTACTCCAACTTACCAATGGTGTGTTGTTGAATTGCTTTACCAATACCTGAAGAAATAAAATATGGAGGGTCTATGGTTACAGGAATTAAAGACAAAACCAAACTGAACTATAATATGGAAGCATATAAATTATAACCTGTCATCGGACTGAAATTTGAATTAGACCAAATTTTAATGTTAAAGAAGAGAACTGTCTGCCTGCATGTTTGGCCATAAAAATGTTTCTGGTTAAGGACAGTTTGTCTAAAATGGTGCGACGACGTGATCTTTTTTAAATTCTCAACAAACCTGTCACTCAGTCTATTCAAGGCAGTAACTTTTTATTTAATACTTTACAGCATGCATATATGTGGGACAGATGTCATTTGCTTGTTCATGATTGGCTCTGCAGCTGTCTTCACTGAAGTAGGGAGTTATTTTTGTGTTTCCCCACGGATCTGCAGATTGCATGGGCCGGACAAATACAAAAAAAAAGACCGACGCGTATTTCAGTGATGCGCGCGCGCTTACCAGAGACATCTTTTTGGGCCTTATCTAGTTCTATTTGTCTCTGTCTGTCTGTCTGTCTGTCTGTCTGTCCATATCCATCTCTCTGGCTATCTCTGTTTTTGACGCTTTATCGTACGGACATTATTCATTGTGCAATTACACATAAGAAATTCCTAATATTTCAACGACTGACAGCCATCTTCATCTGACAAATAGTTGATGTCTCGATATTTTCGCCCTTCGTTGAGAATTCTACACACTCAAAGGAACTTATACATTCTTTGTATTTACTGAGGATAACTTACATATATAGTGTACGTGTAGATACTTGAATGTCCCACCACATGGATCACCAAATACTTGGTTTGTGGCGTCTACTTCGCAAGATGTCTGTCCATCACAACTCTGTTTAACAATGTCCATGCTGTTATCGGCATGACAATTCAGATCACTCATTTGAAGATGGGGACATACTTCGTCACTCCCACGACCATAACTTGCTCGGACAACCTGAATGACACCACCGTCACAGTCCACCTTCAGTGCATTGTGTTCGCATACTAGAGTGTCATGAACCAGTGCATACACCTGGTTCGCCCATGGCCCTCCCTTGCCGTCGGCTTTGCACTCGGTAGAACGACCGAAGGCGGCGTAGGATTCACCGGCGTCGGCACCACCGAAACACTGGCCACCATGCTGTACAGCGAACACTTTAAAGCCACGGTCTCTTGCAACAAGAGCGCACTTAGTAATAGCGTCTGCTCGTTCTTTGTAGTCACCATCAAGACGATCATCTGACCCTTCAAGTATCGGTATAGCTCGCTCCTCTGTATCCTTGTAACATCCAAGACTGTACTTTTCAACTGAAATTCAAATATATAAAATACATGCATACATACATACATACATACATACATACATACATACATACATAGATCACTTTCAATTGTTTGTTCACTACGAATAAGCGTAACCAGATTTGGACGTTAAATACGTCTACTACTACTACTACCACCACCACCACCACCACCACCACCACCACCACCACTACTACTACTACTACTACTACTACTACTACTACTACTACTACTACTACCAGTGCAGAGAAACAAACCAGTCTATTTCACTAGTCTTTGCGAATGCATGTTTGGACACCTTGCCGGGCAATGAAAGTATACTTACCATCTTCTCTACCTCCACTACCTGCACCAAACGAGAGATTAAACATATCAGTACTATGATCGCTGATTCATATTAGGATGAATGTATAAAGTAACGTCATATTGTACATAGCCATCACATGTTAATAGGTCACGTCATAGATTATGCCATGCAATGTACTTCTACAACTACTGGCTACTGGTACAAAGACCTTCTGAGAAATCGCATGACCACAGATAATGATTTTTAGGTGTACAATTTTCCTAAATTGTACACGTGCATTTATAACGAGTGTAAGTCAATAGTAATGATTACTATACGAAATTTTTGAGCGCACATTATGCCACCATGTAAATGCTCAAATGTTGCTGCACTTGTACATTGTAATTTGAAATTGTGCATTAAGTTATTGCTTGAATAGCTGACCTGTTTGTTCAATCATGCATCTTGTAATACCATAATAACAACGACGACATTTTTTATATCTTTTCAAAGTGTGCATTACATACTTACATTCCTGAACCCCATCACCAAGCATACCACTGGGACAGTGACAGCCATACACCCCATTTTTAGCACCACAGAAGGCATGGTCGTGACACTTCATCTTCTCATACTCAATCATACCATCGTTGGAGCACGTGCTTACTTCTTCACAGTCTTCGCTTACCCATCTATCGCCAAACTAAATGAGAACATCGAACAACTATTACGATGAAAGCTAAAACAGCCTAATAGAACAAAGTGTGTGTTTGTTTGTTTGTTTGTTTGTTTGTTTGTTTGTTTGGTTGGTTGGTTGTTGGTTGGTTGGTTTATGTATGCGGTAGTATATCAAACGATCTTCGAAGCTGCATAATTATGCAAATGCAAAAGCACCCTTAAAGAATACACATATTAAATTTTTAGTTCAGTAATAGTTTTTCTTTTTTACTTCTGATCACTTCCAATATTTACATATTTAGTTGGGATCACTATGAATCATAATATAATATATAATAAATTATGATCTTGAATGAATTACTTTAGGAACCTTTTGTTTAAAACTGACAGGGATATATAATTGAAAAAATCCATAGAGGAGGACTCGACTAAAAGTGCCCTAGGCTTTCTTTGTTATTTGTCATCACCCTCGCAATAACGATACATATAATCACACAGAATAGCACTTGCGAAAAAATAAAAAAATAAAAAATAGTAATGACACCAAGAGCAAAATAATAACCTGTATGCTTTCATCTCATCACGGATTCTTCTCTGTAAAACAAGATTTCAAAAAAATATTTTCGTGTGAAGGTAACGACGTTGTCATTTACCTTGTGGTAGCCTCCATTTTCATCTAAACAACCACACTTCTCTCTGAGCACACATTCCGTTCCACTCATGACAAAACCCTCGTCACATTCACAATCTTCACCATTTGGGTCAGGACAGTCTTCGGATGGTATTTCCAGTACACATGTATCAGGACAAGCCGATGTTGATTCCGAGTAATGACTATAAAGCTGACATGCCATTGCTGTAGAAGAAAAAAGATATTATTTCGATTATTGCTATAACATATTTTTCAAGGCAACTACTATATGTTTGCCAACATAGAAAATCACACAACATAGTATTCATTATGTTGTATTGTAAAACCCTCATCTAACAAAGGTTTTGAAATGTAACTCCTTATAAAATGCAGCAGTGATCGTACTTTGCAATCGTTATTTGCTTTGTCTTAATGATTATGTTAACATTTGCTAGTTTACCTCCAGAGTAGAGATTTGTGAGGCATATTTTTCATTGGTTATCAAGACCAAAGCTGATTCTTGCAAACGATCGCGAACCGATAAATTACAATTATTACACCTGTTATTTAAAAAAAAACAATTGGATTCATTCTGAGAGAACTCACGGCAGAAGTTAGAGGATCTGAAAGTTGGTAAAGAGTGACCCATCTTGAGGCAGAAGTCGTAAAATTGTCCCAAGTTGTCGCACAGCTCGTCTTTTCCAACATGGCACATATCATATACACACGCGTCTTCGAAAGTGCTGACTATGCTAGCCGGCAGCGTACTGCTGCATGCTTGGAATATTTCAGAATGTGACATCATACCGCACTGGTCAGGTGCACCATATTGTTCGTTGAGTTCGGGTGTACATTCTTTAGGTTCTGAGGTATGACTTTCACCATCACACCTACGGGTACAAATTGTATCGTTAGGAGGATTAAAATCAAATTAAAATAGGATAGGCGCAATTTACAACTTATGCTTTATTTCCGTGATACTTACAGGAATAAACTAGTGCTGGAATATGAAGGCTTCCTCCCCATCACCACATGACAAGAAAGACAGGAAAAATATACTTCACCAAGGTATACTGACTTATTTAATCGTCACCTACTTCAGCAAACAATGGTTGTTTAATTGCTTGTTTTAGAATTATTGACAGACTGACTGACAGACTGACAGATTGGCCAATCAATCAATCAATCAATCAATCAATCAATCAATCAATCAATCAATCGATTAATCGATCGATCGGTTGGTTGGTTGGTTGGTTGGTTGGTTGGTTATTGGGTGGGGAAGGGAATGAGTGAGCAAGTGAATGAGTAACTGAATGATTGAGTAAGTAACTGATTGGCTGATTCATTAATATATGCTATGTGGGGATGGATGGGCGCTTTTCCGATATGATCCACTACCTTGTTGACTCTATGGACAGTTTGCAATTTCAAAACTCGAGCTACAAAACAACATTTCGGTCATTTATAGCAAATTATTTGCCAAACTTACGACACTTCCCAGCTCCTACAAAACTCTAAGTGGGAGTTGGCTTGAACCCCATTCGGCATCAGCATGTCGTTTTTCGAATCAGTATCACCATTACCACAAATTCCAACCATTTTGCCTCTATAGTCTGGCGAAACACTAATTTCGGCACGGTTTTTACCATCCCATATGACGGAGAAGCCTGTGTTGTCATCTTTGACAACTGTTGCTTTGCGAGTCCTTTCGATGTACAATCCATTTGCAGGGTTTGAGGGAAGTTGGATTTTGGTGCCGTCCAACTATATATAAAATAGAAAAATTAAAAGATACTGTATACATTAACATTCTTGGTTGAAAGTTTCATGGATTTAGACGCTCTTGTTAACCATTAGCTAAGGAATGAGTCGTTTAAGAGGTTCACACTCATGTCAACGTCAATAGTTTTGCGATACCCATGTCAACGTCACTGGTTTTGCGATACTCGAAGTATGAATCAACATGTTTTAAATCACCGTAAATTTATAACATGTTTGAGGAGGTATACTTCAGTCAGCAGGAAAATACTTGTCCCGGGGGGGGGGGGTGTCACTACTCGTCTTGCGACTCCTTTAGGTCACTTCTACTTTCCCCAGCTGAACAAAGTAAAATATCGGGGAATAATATCTCAGTGTCCCAAGGGGTGGCAAAGAACGCTTTATTGCAAAATGGAAAGCACATCTTAAATTAGCAAATGGTGAATAATTTATGCGCTAGATCTGCCTGACCTCTGGATTGTTCTGTTTTCAACTTTAAACGGGCTTTTTGTTATGCCAGGTTTTACCTCATTACTTTCATTTCCTTGTTTGACTATGTAACTGTTCCTTCTTTTGTTAATGAAATAAAGAAATTAAAAAAAATAAAACCCCTAAGTGTCAAAAGAGTCCTTTATATACAACCATGAGTGAATTCTTTGGATTACCATAGATTCTAGGCTCAAGAGTTGTCACATGAGAAAACGCCCCTTCGATGTTATCAGCTATATATACAAGAACTCCTTTTGTCAACATACACAATGATTTAAAAATACATTAATATTGCCAGAACACTCACCCATGTGCCTTCTTCTTCTCCACCACTGTCTCTGTGAAGTCTTATATGATGGCCCTGTGCATATACATCTACATACTCGGTCAAAGTCACGTCGAAATTGTCACCACGATAGTCATTCTTCGCATCTACTCTGAAATCTGGCTTGGTGGACGAGGCATCCTTGACAAGAGTATATAAACAATTTCCCATAAAATCGATTTTTTCACCATCAAACTGCACGTAATGTGGATCACCCCAGGCTGAGCATAGAAGACTTCCTAAACAAAGTGGAACAACACCAAGAAATATTAACACTATCTATGCAGTATGTATGTATGTATGTATGTATGTATGTATGTATGTATGTATGTATGTATGTATGTATGTGTGTGTGTGTGTATGTATGTATGTATGTATGTATGTATGTATGTATGTATGTACATGTATGTATGTATGTATGTATGTATGTATGTATGTGTGTGTATGTATGTATTTATGTATGTATGTATGTGTATGTATGTATGTATGTATGTATGTATGTATGTATGTATGTATGTGTGTGTGTATGTATGTATGTATGTGTGTATATGTGTGTGTGTGTGTGTGTGTGTGTGTGTGTATGTATGTAAACAAGAACAAATGAAACCATATTAAACGTCATCAATGTTTCTGTTCATAGTATTTGAACATGCTCATCCAAATGCTGTGTTTAGTGGAATATGCACCCTTAAGCACCAAACAATATCATGTTGATTAATCTTAGTCAATGGTTCTTTTGATGGTTTTAGATTTCGGTCCTAAAACTTAAGTCATTTTACCTGGTTCTACTGTTGGTTTTCTTCGTCCGTGTTCATTTCCAATGTCAGCACCTTCACCTATGCACAGAATAAAACAGAAAGTAATTCAACATTGATTCATAAGTCGGGTGAAACGGTCAATATAATACAATCGGTATCCAAGCCCAGAGACGAAATTCTATGTCTGAATTCGTAAGCCTATAAATGTTATCTGGCATTGGTAGTTCTCCCCCTTTGACATTTAGAGTTCATTTGTTTTAGCAAGCAATACTTACAATGATAGCCTACTTTGAGATACTTCTTGGTGCCGCCACATGGATCAGTAAAGACTCCATTGCTTGCAGGGATACTGCAGGATTGTTTGCTCTCACAGCGTTCTTGGACAAGGACCATACTATTTGGAGAATGGCAGCTGGTTGTTAGAATTGGCCCTGGGCAAGTCGTTTCATCAGATCGTCCAAAGCTGGCATGGACGATATGAATAGTACCAATTTCACAGTGAAGCTCCATAGTGTCATGCTCACATACCAGTTTGTCACTGACTATCTCATACATCTGGTTTGCCCATGATCCTCCCTTTCCATTGCTTCTGCAACGGTCAGATGAACCGTATTTTCTGTATGTGCTCTGAGCTTCTGGTCCACTGAAACACTGTCCACCATGTTGCACACCAAATACAAGGAATCCACGACTAGCGGCGACCTGGGCACACTTTCTGATAGCATCATCACGTTTTCTGTAGTTATCACTGAGTGTATCATCTGTATCCTCAAGAATTTCCATAGCCCTCTTGCGCTTATCTTTCCAACATCCAATAGACACGTAGTCTGAAACATACGATGTATCATAGATCAACTATACAGCCAAGTAGGGTAAGTCATACGCTTATAAGTATTGTAAACGTGAATATTCTCATAAGTGTCTACCTACCAGAGTCATTACAATGATCATTGACAACGTATCAATACAAACTTGTCTCTTAGCATAATCATAACAATCGTTGCATGCATTCTTCCTATTGGTGCTGATACATGCATATGGAAGTGCAACATATATGTAATCAATATCTTTTCAAGAAGATAGTGTCATTGAGAATGAAATTGATTTCTGAAACGCAATGCAACATTTCTAAAACTTCAAAAAAACACTGAAATACATACTGATAACGCCTCCATCAGGTTCTGTAATTCCAGATTCTGGTATTAGAAGTGCATCATCATTTACGTCTAGGATAAACCAATGATGGACGAGTACATTAACACTTAAACAAAATAACCACACAATGAATTTCATGTTTATTAATAACACCAGCTGATTTATTGTAGGCTTTGCTGGCTTAAGTAAAGTATTGAATACTACTGTGTATGATCATACAACCAATTTAACATCCACGTCGAGGATATTTCATTTCTGTAAACGATGTAGTGTTCTTTGCTTGTGCTTTCGCAATTTCGTCAGCTAAACAAAGGGAGGATGCAAAATTTTAATGAGAAAAAACTAAAATATATGAGGGTTGTTTAGTGTAGCGCAACGGTCAAGGAAGCTAGAGTAAAACGAAAACAACAGAAACATATGGCTGCGTGCAAAAATGTTTCCTTGTTTTTTACTGTTAACTAAAAGCTGATATTGCATTTGGAGCCATATATATATATATATATATATATATATATATATATATATATATATATACATGTAGATATAGATAACGGTGCTACGGATAAATCTTACCACTGACTCTCTCTCTCTCTCTCTCTCTCTCTCTCTCTCTCTCTCTCTCTCTCTCTCTCTCTATGTCTGTGTGTGTATATATATATATATATATATATATATATATATATATAACTCGGTGAGTATCATACCAAAACTATATATATATATATATATATATATATATATATATATATATATATATATATATATATATATATATATATATATATATATATATATATGAAATTGTCTGCCTGAGTAGAAAAGGTTAATATAGGCAAATATAAATCAGAAATTAGTCGCTACCTGAGTCTTCTTCCTCTTCCCCTTCTAATGCTGGTATTGGAATACCTGCATATAAACCAAAGACATAAATAAAAGATAAAATTGTTACATAATCAAATAAATAATGTTTTCGTATACGTATAAGAAAATCTTATCAATTCTTTAATATAGCTCAACGCTTGACGATACATATAGTAATGTATGGTACAGCCTGATTTCAGTGGACATTGGCTGGGTAGTTCATATATATGCTATGTGTACACTTATCGCTCTATCGATGAAACAAATTGAACTTAACCACACAAAGAAATAACAAGGAGAAGCAGTTGTCACACAATACTCACTTCCACTGGAAATGGTGGCTTTCTAGTTTTATTCGTAGCATATACTGGTGAATAGTAGATTGTAGGCCTTATTTTGGCAATTTTATGTGTATTTACTGTCATAAAGCTCCTTACCCATATGGACTCGGTACACCTGGTTAGCCCAAGGACCGCCTTCACCGTCATCGGCACATGCATCAGAAGGTCCGTACATTTTGTAGGTTTGCTCAGCATCAGCGCTAGATGCACACCAACCACCATTCTGCAGGGCAATTATACTGTAACCTTCAGCAATGGCAGCTTCAGCGCATTTCTTGAAGGCTTTTTCACGGTCCCCATAACTTCCATCGAGTCTGTCATCTGTACCCTCCAGGGTGACGATTGCCCGTGTGCGCGTGTCCTTCCAGCAACCAAGCTCCTCAACCACTGAAAGATATCGTGAATTTGCCGTCAAGGGTTTTACGGTTGGCGACCATAAGTATCATTTTGCAAATAGGGATAAGCTTATAAACCTCGTTTCTTTTTGGTTAGCAATTTATGTGAAAGAGGTCAAATATAAACTTAGCAATGTCTGAAGCGTCTAATGTAGTGAGGCGTCTTAAGGGTACAGTCTTTCAGACAGTACTTGTGAATGATCGTGACGGCAGTATTAAAAACATAATTTGGACGATGAATGTTTTTAATACTTAAATACTTAATACTAAACCTTAATCACAAATGTTTTTTTTTTAAATGAACTGACATAGTCTCTCTCTCTCTCTCTCTCTCTCTCTCTCTCTCTCTCTCTCTCTCTCTCTCTCTCTCTCTCTCTCTCTCTCTCTCTCTCTCTCTCTCTCTCTCTCTCTCTCTCTCTCTCTCTCTCTCTCTCTCTCTCTCTCTCGTATCAGTGTATACTTAATTGCTTCAGAACATAAACACTTTATTTCATGTATATGTAGTGGTATTTTCTGGAAGTGTTGTATGCTACATTTAGCGATTTCTTCAGAAAGGAGCACAGAACAACGAATACAACAAAGAAACTACGCCGACAACATATTTAGTGTCTTGTTTGCTTTGTTGCTTCCAGCTTTATACCTACCCATGTTGACATCATCTGAGATTGGTTGGATCTCAATTATTTCTCCTTGTGGGTTTCTTTCATCTGGTTTTTTTTTAAAAAGAAAAGAAATAATAACAATGGTTATTTATCGTAGTTAGCAATTTCCCTAAAAGTTTCTGACCTTAGTTAGTTTTAAAGATTATAATAATCCCCAAGTAATAGTGAATATTTAAAGGCACATTAAACGGGGAAATGAATATTGGATTGCTGAAAACTTGTACTATTACTAGGACACCAATAATCACCTATGTGGAGATAAATTCTTAACCTTGCATAATTCATGAAATTACTAGTTCAATAAATTGACCCGATCACACAATACCACGTCACGTCACGTCACGTCACGTCACGTCACATAAAGGACATCCTTTTATTATGCGGTTGCGGGCATAACGTGTACAATAGAGTTTTGCATTCCAGCAATTCGTGTGTGTAGGAACAAAAAAAACTCAAGAAGGCATTCAGTTTAAATCTGGTAACAGGATATTATTATGTATCGCTTCATCTACCATTGTCTATTCTTTTTTTCACCCATGTATCACTATTGTATTATTTTAATATATTATATTTTTATGCTATATTGTGGAATTATACAATTTACATTGCAGTAATCTGATATGTTTATACCAAATTAGTGTTTCATGAAACTGTATAGTAGTTCCATTGTTATTGTTTTGGTTGAGATGCTCAGAATTTATATAGATTTTAATCACTATATATATATATATATATATAGCAGATTGATACTCACCGAGTTATATATATATATATATATATATATATATGTATATATATATATATATATATATATATATATATATATATATATATATATATATATATATATATATATATATATATATAATGACTTCAAATTATGGTTTAGGGAATAGGGATATATCCACAAAATTATAGATGTAAAAGGAATAAAAGCTAATAGGGACCATAATAGGGATTTTCTTCTACAATCCAAAAACAACACAGGAATTTTTAAAATTAAAACCAGCTACAGTTCAAGATCATAAACGTACTAATGATCTTGTAAAATTAGATGATGTAGATGAAACAGTAATGCAATAAACACCTGATGTATCATTTGTAATTTTATGGAATAATGTTGCATGAAAGTACACTTTATTAGATATCAGATTTCATCTACAGCACCAGAGCAGAGATTATCTAATCTTGATTACTTAGATCCAAATATACATTTCAAATTACCCCAGAAAAAGCACTAGTGAAATCAAATAACAAGTTTAAACGTTCATTGTATCTCAGTTACAGTTATGATTATCCCACAAAATTAGAAGATGAACTATCAGCTATAGCATTTTTGTATGACACACAGGATAAAATGCTTGGATTGAAATCTGCAAATCAGACCCAAGGAAGAGTAATCATAGATTGTATCAAACTGAATACTGAGGGTGAATATGATAAACTATTTGATAACATATCAATGAGGCGTTCATCTCGGACATGAACATAGACATTCATCAAGATAAACAAATGCAATTGAAATTTCATTTCCAGGTTCTAACAACGCAAATTTAAATTCACAGATAACAACCAATAATTCATTGGATATATATGTCAACAGTTATACTGAAAAGAATCATATAGATTGAACAAAAATATATTGAACAAATTATTAACTAATAGTATATATTCATCAACAAAATTTACCAATCAACGATCTATAAGATGGAAATGATATCGATAAAGCAAAAAAGGGTAAACATAACACTAGTTTTCAGAGCTCTGCTAGTTTTGGTCTTGAACTAAATAAAGGTGATGAGATAGTAAAGCAAGTAGATGCAATGTTCTCATTTAAGATCACAAAAGTAGATTCTACCATATTGCTATCACCAGATGTAAGAACAATAATATCATCTAGTGTGATAAATTAGTGAATTAGTTAGTGATGGTAAAATATTATTTACAGATCTGGAGTATTCTGCCATCATAATTATTAAACCATTGTAAATTAAATATGCAGTATATTATATATGATCAGTGGAAATATACAAAGTACTGAATAGTTAATTAACTACTTTGAACGTGTATGTTCAGCATATAGGCGATCATAAAAATTACTTAGTGGAGTCAATTAAGCCATGCTGATAAGCTCTAGTGTATTAACTTCAACTGCAATTTTAGCAATGGTTCCAGGTATACCGGTTTTTATATCAAGAATTGCTGCTGTGCTGGTGATTTTGAGAATAATAAAAAGTATGACTGATATGGCTTTAAGTTTAACTTTACAAACAATTATTAACTTATACAAGAAGTAAAGTATTTGGAGAAAAGGCATCGGAAGTAATTAAAGACATATTTAATAAATCATTGGAGTTTAAAAATATGATAATTATGCAACGCCCCTAGAGATTTACATAAAAAACAGTATAGATTAATTGGGTACAGAAGAATAAAATTGATAAACATACCTTTCTATCATGACTTAATATCTAGATGAGTTTTGATATTGCAATTCTAAAGGATAATATTTATTTAAGTTATGTAACACTTAAGGGCCAGTGGCCTAAGTTGTTGAAATAAAGATAATCTATTTTAATATTAGCCACCTCATCACCTTTTTTACAGGAAAAAAGTGTCGCATTAAAATGATCCAAATTGTGTATACACCCTACTTAGGAGGTTTATTATATTGACAGCTCCAGATTAGGTATTTCGATAACTAGTTAATACCATAATCCTTTGCTCCTGAGCATGCTCAGTCTGGATTGCGAGTTTCCTACTGTATATCACCTCTTAACACATCATTTAGTATATTGAGGTTCACTCCTTACCACAAACATTGACGTGTTCCAGACGTATGTCTCCATTCATTCGCAGACGTTTGAAGCTCCATGCAAACAGGTTGCCCTTGATGGCATAATCACAATCATTGAAGACTTGTTCTATCTCAGTAGCAGATAATGCTCTTTTCCACAGGTTGAAGTTTGTGATTTGACCTTGGAAGTTATCGCCAAGTGAAAACACGCCACCACGGTTGATGCGTCTTTTATTTCTTAGCCCATCACCGGAAGCTCTCATAATACTATCTACGAATATTTCCCAGTCCCCGCCACGTTTAGACCAAGCGGCACATACGTGGTGCCATTCTCCATCATTAACTGCGATACCAGTTTCTAGTGCACCTTCGCCATCAACGAACAGTTGGAGATTGCCATAGTTGTACAAACGGAATTCTTTATCTTGTCCTTGCACACCATACGAAAACAGAATGCCATCATTCTCTGCTATTGTTCTCATCCAAACACATGCCGTGACATCACTTAATTTAGGTATTGGAATGGACAGTACCACATTTGAGTCACCATTCAGAATCATTTTCTGGTTGTCATCCATGATGTATGGTTCAACTGTAAATATTGGAGAAAAAATATTAAAATATATACATAATATGTCATAATATTAGATTGGTACCATACTAGACATAATTGTAGGAGAGGACAATATAGGTGATAGCAGCAGATTTAGCCTGTTCAATATGCAAGTAAAATAGCTAATTTGATATTAAAATATGTATGAGAGATTCTCCTATTGGAGTGCAAATGTAATGAGTAGAACAGTCCTGATAAATAAATTCAATCCTGACGTTTCGAATGAATATTCTTTAACAAAAGGATACCAAGGCAAGCTATAAGTAGGTTACCACCTGGCATTATATCTATGTGAGATTCTTTAATGATGTTTTAAACACGGTCTGGCACAGTCTGAATATATTTATATACAAACATTTCGAAGATTATAACTTCGCTTTTTATTTTATCTTTGATTCTTAAGTTTCTCTTGTTTTGTTATTCTTACCACACATATCTGCTGGTAAAACATCCACATCGCCCTTGATATCAAGATTGCCTATTCTCCAGACAAATAGGTTACCATCTATTGGCGTGTTGCAAGACTTTGCCATGTCATCTATATCTTGTTCGGAAAGCACGTGGTCCCACATGTTAAAGTGGGCAAGTTGGCCGAACAATTCAGCACCATGTTGTCCATTTTGTTTCCTGCCCAGCGCCAAGGTTCCACCAGGTCTGATCGTCTTTCCCTTGGAAAGCTTGTCATCAGATGCAATCAGAGTGCCATCAACATACAGCTCCCAGTCACCTTTGTCACTAGACCATGTGACACACACGTGATGCCACATTCCATCATTAATTGCAATGTTGGTGTCGTCACCGCGTTTACCCTTAACAGAGAACACCAAGTTTCCAGTGTTACTTAATCGGAATTCCTCATCCCTGTTATTTACAACATAGGAGAATAGTGTACCCTCGTTTCCGTCAAATGACATTGCATACATACAAGCAGTGACCTCTGACAGTTCGGGCACAGCTAACTTTATGGTGACATCGGAATCTGCATTCATAACCAATTTTTGGGGAGCTGGGCAAGAAAAAAAGATACAGTATGTAAGGTAATGATGGTCACATTAACATCAAATGTAAAATACTGCATTGAAATAGGAATACCAAATCTCTAACCCTCCACTGACATGAAGGTTTTCTCATCGCTCCAAACACATTTGCCTGTTTGTACCACATGTCATGATTAGAATCTAATGCTACGACCGAATCTTCATATTTAACGTCAGCTATATTGTATTTGATAACGAACTTAATGGCTTTTAAATGTAACCCACTTCTTGTGAGGTTTGACGTAAAAATGTTCTTAAAGAAAGGTGTTTTGATACCTAAGCAGTTAACACCATCCCCTTCATATCCTTCATGACAATGACATCCATATTGTCCACCCTTGGCATGGCAGTATGCATCTTCATGACAGCCTGCAACTGGAGTCTCTTCGATTTCTCCCCCAGTCATGCAAACTGCTGTCGCTTGGCAACCATTCACATACCATTTGTCTCCAGGCTGACAGTTTTAAGATATACAAATTTGTGAGTTGGTGGTAATGGGAGTTTTATTGCCTTAAAGGGCCACTTAGAAAACGAATTACAATTTAGGTTTGAAAAAAGAGTTGTCTGGCAGCGCTTTAGAGGAAGCTGGTCCAGAACAAAAAAAAATCCTATTTAATCTTCGCGGATCCACTGATAATGTAGGAGTAATGAGAGAACCCGGGATTGAAACCCTGGCCTTTAAACTCATGTTTCGTGACCATCATGTGTAGACAATCACACGATATTGGATATGAGAACGTAACTTGTGTAATTTTAAAGAAGGTTAACGTTGTTGAAAAGAGACTATATATGCTTACTGATAACCAGTTACCATAGACTACTATAAGAAAAGAAAATGTGATGTTCCTCTACTGAAAATATGCATTAATGTTACCATACATTATATTGCACAACTTGTTTAAATATCGAGACATGCTTTTGTTGCTATAAAGTGTATATATTAATATCTTACCAAGTGATATAGACCGTCTTCCTCGGAACATCCACATTCATTTTTAGGTACACATTCACCATCGCTGAGTACATAGCTATCATCACAGGCACAACCCTCACTGCTTGGCAGATTGCATTGATCCAATGGCGTCGTGTGTCCACAACTATCAGGGCATCCAGAGACACTCTCTGAATAAGTTTGGTGTTTCCCACATTGCATGGCTGAATACAAATAGAAAGGATGTGTGAATGTCGTCACAAAAAACTTACCAGATATGAATAGTTTTCCTATTAGTTCAATACAATAGTTTGTAATTGTTTGTGCGCGTACAGTTACGTCAATCTTGTACATATATTTGGAATTTGATTACATACCGATGCACGGCGGTACATACCGATAATCATTTCCTTGATGATAGCTATTTAAGATAGCTACTGTAAATATTGGTATTCCATGCAACTACTGGTCATCTTTACATGCCTCTTGAATTCGTATTCACAAAGACTATACAATGTCTAGTCGCGGTAATGTCATTGTCAACTTGAGGCAAAAGACACGTTTTTAAATAGTGTAGTGTAATATTCATACATACATCTAGAATATCAAAGTAAATGTTAGGAATATACGCTAATATATATACGAGGCATCGAGTATGATTATATGAATGATGGCGTTGAAGTAAGAGATGTACCCTACTCACGGCAGAAGTCTGGTCTTCTGAACGATGACATTTGAACACCGACTTCAAGACAGTGGTCATATAGGGCACCAAGACTATGACATAGCTGTTCCCGCTGTTCCGGGCCACTACTCTTACACATATCGTACACACAACCCTCTTGGTACTCCTCAATTACGCTGTCAGACACCTCAGCGATGCATTCGGCAAATGGACCTGCCGGATCGTTCATCATACCACATGAGTCACCACCTGAGAATTGAGCTTTGACATCGTCTGCACATACAGCAGGTTCAATTGTTTTCGCTCCATCAGTACAGCTGGAAATAAAACAAATTTGCTGTTTTATGTACTGTTTTATTAATATATATATATATTCATCTGGACATTGCTTGAAAAAATATTTGTAATTATTTATCACACTGTAATTCCCAATATAAGAGTCGGACAAATACATATTTATACAACAAGACGAAACAACATAAAAAATAATCCATGAGTGTGGAAGTCCAAAGGGGTAGTTGCAGCTACCAAACGTCAATATCGAAGAGTTGCAAAACAAAGCTAACTTGATTAAAATTGACCTGCTTTACAGTAACCAAGAATGAACCCGTGCCAACAAAATGAAAAAAAAGCAGACTGATGTAATCGTGCCTTACCTATCAGGTACAAGGTAGGCGTCTCCTAACTCGACACTTGATGTTGCCATGGTGCCATCTGGTTTCATCATGTCATTAGTGCTATCACCATCACAATTACCGCAAATACCAACCATTTTGCCTTTGTATATACTAGCTGTTTTGATTTCAACTCGATGGTTACCATCCCATGTAACTACAAGACCCAGCCGTTCGGCAGATAGTATGATATATTTTCCATTGGTGGTTATGTGTAATCCCGTTTCCGGTTCCGCTGGTAGGCGTGTTTCTACACTATCAACCTAGAGGAGGAAATGTTATATGTAAAAAAACAACCAACAACATTATAACCATCATCATCAACATCAGCAGTAGCAGCATCATCATCGTCGTCGTCACCACCACCACCACCACCACCACCACCACCATCATCACTATCACCATCGTCACGTACCGTCATCGTTATCGTCATCATCATCATCATCATCATCATCATCATCATCATCGTCGTCGTCGTCGTCGCCGCCGCTGATGCTATCACTGTCACATTTCATTTCAAATATTTCAGAGTTAATCCTAGTTATAATACCTAGAGTGAAATAAACTCATATACCCAACGATGCGAATTCTGATTTATACCACACATTTTACTAGACTAAGTTTACAGCGGTACAGCCTGCTCATTAAGCCTATCTGTCTTGTGACATAGCTAAATCATGTAGGCCTGGTGTTTGAGATATTTTAACTCTAGACTAACAATTACAGTGACACAATAAACACAGCAGGGTCATTTGCCCAATCACATTGAACACTGATTAGCAATGGCTATTCTTTCACACTGCATTACAAACAGGCTTCGAATGTTCTAATGAAAACATTACACATGAACTTGATAATTTTAATGGCTGCAATTGTATATTTCCTAAGTGATAATAAAGATTTCAACTTGACTACTTCTACACCCCCACTGTGCACGGCACCTATGTAATGGTTTCTTTTGCATTAGAAGTTGTGTATTAAATGTCGTGTCACATGAGTGAAACACCAAGCCTACATCATTTTATCTGTAATTTAATTGCACCAATACAGTTTTACATTGATACTTTTCAATAGAAGAAACACATATACTCATGTGTGACAGTATACTTACCCACACTCCGGAGTACTGTCCGCCCTTGTTTCTAAAGATACGTATCATGTGATCGTACGCGTAAATATCAACGTACTCTTGCAGGGTAACACCTTCCCTTGCTCCATCCCGGTAATCATTTTTACCTGTGATGATGAAAGCTGGAATGGCCCCCGAGATGTCTTTGGCCAGGAGATAAGTACAGTCACCCATAAAATCGTGTTTTTTGCCATCAAACTGGATGTAGTGTGGGTCTCCCCAAGCGACACAAGTACAGGCATCTGCCGTAAGTAGTTCAAAATAAAACAAATAAATAAATAACCAAGAATTGAAGCAAAGTACATGTACAATATGACCAACCATTGCTAGAGATAAAATTCATCAAGTTTTTATTATATATACTCATGTATTAAGTCGAGGTTAAATTAGTACAATAACTACCCATTGATCAGTAATCCGGACATGATGATTAGAGTAAGTGCACTAAGTTATTCTCCTTCTTTATCCCTGAAGACAGCTAAATACTTTTATTATAAATATTTGTGTCACTAAATCACAATTGTTGGGTTAGAGTGGTATTTCCATACAGTTTGAAATGTCCTAATGTTTAATAGCTAACAAAAAAAAACATTGTCAAAGTCATTTTGGAGGTTTTCTCTAATATAAAGGAAAGAAACTGGTCATAACATATTGTATATCTTGTTTGAAATGAGGAAAGAAAAGCGACGCGTGTAGGAATTGAACCCAAGTCCTCAGAACAGAGTCAGGGTGATCTAACCAGCTGAGCTGAGGTGCCAACTGGTAGATACCGTGAATTGTTCCTGATGTGTCCCAACTTTACTTGGGGTAGTGGTGAGAAGCCAAATCTTTTTTTCTAGTTTCACAGATCCCCCTCCCTAAGGAGTGATCATATTGGGAATCGGTTATTAAAGCAATGAGGGTCACATAATGATGCAATGGTTTTTTAAATGATAATTATAAGTTTCTTTCTTTCTGAAAATTTGGGAAAATGCCACAAAGTCGAATATTCTGGATAACTCATTCTTTAGATTGCGAATAGGTTGAACCCTTACCGGTACTGAGGCTTGGTCCAGTTGATTCATGTTGATTGAGTCCGCCAAGAGACTGACCTGAGAATGGACAAAAAAACTCTCAATGTAAAACTCTCAAGTACATACAAGAAATGGGCATGGAGGTATATATTACCATACGTAATGAATACTCTCGATGTGCACTCAGGATGATGATAAGCATAACACCTTCCATGAAGCTAACTCAGATGTGATACAGATGTTAGAATTGCATTGATATTTGTTTTCAAACTGTGAGCGATCTGTAAGAAGGTAAAAACCATATATAATGAGTGATGGGAGTGTGATACCTCAACGCAACAGAGCCAACAGTCAACAAACTGGTATAGCAGTTATATACTTACAATGGAATCTGACACGAAGATATTTTGATGTACCAGGACAGGCATCACCGAATACATCACTCTCGGCTTTAATGGTACATGATGATTTGCCTTCACAGCTTTCTCTGATGACCCTCTCACTATTGGCTGAGTGACAGTTGGTTGACTCTACTGGACCAGATACGCATATGTCTTCATCGTGTCTTCCATAACTTGAGTGAATGGCATGTATCATTCCTGATGGACACTCCAAGTGGAGGATTTCTTGTTCGCAGGCAGTCTTTTCTCGGATGATCTCATACACTTGATTGGCCCATGGACCGCCTTTACCGTCAGCATCACATCGCGTGGAAGGGCCGTGTCGGTTGAATGAGTTCTCAGCATTTGGTCCACTGAAACATTGACCACCATGTTGTACACCAAATACGGTATAGCCACGACTAGCAGCAACAGTGAGACACTTCTGGATGGCATCTTCTCGGTTCTTGTATCTTTGACCAAGTGTGTCATCAGTACCTTCAAGCGATTCCATGGCTCTTTTCCGAGTATCTTTCCAACATCCCAGGTTTACATAAGCTATTAGTAACAACAGAAGTTAATTTTGTTTATAAATACATGTCAAATGAACCACATTACCTCAAAATCAAAGGGACGCACCCAATGTTCCATAAAACCTTACCGTCTGGAATAAATGGATCACTGTTACATACAGTAATCATACAACTGCATGTAAAGGTCATATGCACCAAATGTGTGCACACTTTACCAGTCTGATCATAAAGGCTGTTGAAGCGGGTTTATTCTTTTGAATTTTTCCATCTGACAGAGTGTCATTGGTCAAAATATGTAAAGAAGTGATTAAATATTAGAAAAATGGGATATTCTTACATAAAAGAGTACCATCCTCTTCAACAATGTCTTCTGGTATACCTGGTTGAGCAGCGAGTGAATCTGTAAGTATATAAAATGTAGATAAAACTTATACAATTGTGTTGTTAGTTCATCATTGAAGCGGACTATACTTTAACCTCAACTTTTAAAGCTACCCTTTCTCATTACAGGATGAAGTTCTGACTCCAATATGTATCGCAAAACATGTAGAATTGATATGTTATTAGTCTAAGCAATAGTGAGAACAATATTACAATAGCAATTAGTTGCTAGCAAAATCACATAAACCTACATCACTAGTAACAGTAGTAACAGAGAGTTGACTGTTACATTTTCATTCATTTTATAGAAAGATTTTTTGCTTCATTTTACTTCAAATGCAACAAGCGAAAAACTAAAATACCTTTTCATCATTGAAATTATAACACGAGTACAGTCACCCATCTCTCTAATATTGGGGAATTTTATTTTAAAGTGGCCGTGTGGATGAGGGTTGGGTATTTATTTTGGCTTTTTAATTTATAAAACAATGTTATCATGACTTCCTACTTGAAAAGTAAATCTGAAACAATATACATGTAGATCAAATTCTTGTTTGTACATCAATAAATTGGAAAACATTAATACAATGTGTCAAATGTTTGTTATTGTAAGTTCAATAACAAACATTTTACACCTTTCTTTTTTTTCTTTTTATTGTTTTTCAATGTATCGAGTTACAAACAAGTAGGAAGTCATGATAAAATTGAGTATTAAAAATCCAAAATAAATATCCAATCCTTATCCATATGCCCACTTGAATAAGCGGTCACATTGAGATAATAGTAGTTTCAATTGGAAAGACCTCCGACTGTTAAAGTCGCTTTAAAATAAAGATGGAAGACTACATAAAAGGTTAACAACTCACCGCATATATCAGCTGGCATAATCGAAACACTGCCTTCAATGTCCAGATAGCCGGACCTCCAGGCAAACACGTTTCCTTGCTCATGACCCAAGCAGTCAGATGCTATTTTTGCAATATCGTCATCGCTGAGAACGTAGTTCCATAAATTGAAGTGTGCCATCTCGCCAACGAAAGCTCTCATATCACCATCATGCGACTGACCCAATAAGAATATACCACCCGGTCTAATGTTTTCGTCCTTTGAGAGGTCTTCTCCAGATTTCAGAAGGGCGCCATTGTGGTACAGAGCCCAGTTACCTTCATCAGAAGCCCATGTGATGCACACGTGGTGCCAATTACCATCGTTAACTGCCAGATCAGTTTTCTCAGCTTCGTTTCCCCTGATGTGTAGCTGCAAGTTTTTGGTGTTCGAAAGCCCAAATTCTTCGTTCTGGTTCTGCGCAGCGTAGGAAAATATGGCACGTGCCTTATTCTCACTTGTCCTCATCCAGAGACAAACAGAAAGATCAGATAGTTCTGGTACAGGTCTTCCGAGGGCAACATCAGAGTCTCTGTTCATTATTATCTTTTCATCGTGGGATATAATTGCAGGGTGCACTGCAAAAGCAAGAGATATTAATATCAATACCTAGCAGAATCAGTTCTAGATCCTATCCCTTACACTTTTCAATAAAATGGGATAATTAGACCAACATTGTTTTTCGTTCAGCCGAGGAAAATACGAGTGACCTAAGGGGCATTTGTCACAACGAGTCTTGGACGAGTAGTGACAACCCTTCACGAGTATCTTAGCAGATTGATACTCACCGAGTTATATATATATATATATATATATATATATATATATATATATATATATATATATATATATATATATATATATATATATATATATATATATGTATAACATGCGGGGTATAACAGCAGATACACAATGTGTACCCTCTTCCTTTACCGTTGATTGATCTCCGAATGGAAAATCCTAAAGATGTTCATCATGTTCATATTAGTCTTCACTCATTGGCCTAGATCGAACCACGTGGCATGGACTATTGACCCATATTGACCTTAATTTCCATAAAGGAGCACTATTTGCATGTTATATTCCCCGATGTAATATTCATTTAGCATGGGAGACTTATCAGGTATTTGCTTTGACTGTAGAAAGAATAAAGTGCCTGAAAATGTGATGTGTTAATATCTTTTATTGTCTGGCCATATTAGGGCACTAGTAGACGTCATATTACCCCTCGTGTTGTTATGTAGCAACTACTCTTTCAGCTTTCAGCCTTGGGAAGTAGTTGCTGCACATGTACAACAGCCCTCGTGGTAATATCGACTCTACTGCTGTCTTCACAGTCAGGTATTAAGTGTGTGATATTGATTGGTATATATGAGTATAATTCAAATGTAGCACGGAAACCAGTTTGCATTGGTCAGAACAGTTGTTTGTAGCTTATTAGAATTGTTATCTGAAAAAAAACTCTCTTTGAGTGCAGTTCAGTTATCAACGACATATCCAAACATTTAAAACCGTTAATGTTATATTTTAGCTACTTTTAATTTTCTGACTCCCAAAACTTTACAGCAAAACGTCAAGTTAAAATTAGCATTATCATACTTTTCGCCGTGTATTTTGTGACTGAAATAATAAATGTAGTTACCACGGCAACAATGCTAGTGCATGGCAGAATGTAGTAGAAGGCAAGAAGTGATATTTATGTTAATATTATGTAATCAAAAAGAATGTGTTAATACTTACAGCAAACATCTGCCTTTAGTATGGTGACACTGCGTTGAATATCGAGGTTACCGATGCCCCATTGATACAAATCACCGTGCATTGTCTCGCCACAGTCGTTGAACACTGAAGCGATATCATCAGCACTCAGAACACGACCCCACATGTTGAAGAAGGCAACATCTCCGGTAAGGGCATTGGAATCAACGTAATTACCTCGCTCGCCATTCGGCTTTTGCCCGAGAACGAGAACACCACCTGGGGCCATTTTGTAACCTTTCTCCAGTTTATCTCCTGATATCATCTTGGTAGCATCTTCGTAGAGTTCCCACTCACCTTCATCACTGGACCATACAATACACACATGGTGCCAACGCCCATCATTGATGGCGATTCCAGTCTCAGGACCTAAATTTCCATTGATACCTATTTTCAGATTTGTTATATCGTATAGAAGGAATTCGAACTCTTTTCCCTGAATAGTGTAAGAGAATGGGGCGCCCTCATTGCTACCAGTACTTCTCAACCACAAGCAAGCAGTGACTTCTGATAATTCTGGCATTTCAAGGTCAAGTGCAACATCCGAATCTGGTCGCAAGACAATCTTCTGACCTGGTGGATCTTTATTTGAGAGTAAACATGAAAATCGCAAGATAAGTTACTAAATTAATGAAAATGTATCACAGAATGAATCACTGTCCTTATGACGGTTGCATTACGATGGAAATCCTGTAACTGTTTACATATCAAAGTTTCTTCATTAAAATCCCTAAGGCGACTTTTCCCAAAAATGATATCTTTCATCGTCATTCTTATGTACAATTCCTCAAAAAAACTTAGCCAGCATTTTGAATGATCTAATGAATAATTATATACAAAAGTCGACATGATTGAGAAGTACTTACATGTTCCTTCTGGAGAGACCATGGTGTCCTCAGCTATTTAACAAACAAAAGAAATGCAGTGTGGTCACGAAAAAGGTTATAAACAATAATAATAATAATAATGAATATAATAATAATAATAATAATAATAATAATAATAATAATAATAATAATAATAATAATAATAATAATAACAACAACAACAACAACAACAACAACAAAATAACAATCATCATCAACATCATCAGCAGCAGCATTCTGCTATATTAGACTGAGACTATGTTTATACCAAGAATATGTATAATAATTCCAGAATATACGATATATTATGTATATTTGATTAAAATGACATATACCTGCAGTCACTATACAGTGATGTGCTCGTGTTACCTGTATAATTTAAGATGTTGACTAGTTTTCACTACCGACTTTAAATGCTTACCACACATATCAATTGCTTTCTGTTCGACGTCATCATTCATCTCAAGGTTACCAATGCCCCAAGAAAAACTGTTTCCTTTCATATTTCCGGCACAGTCACGGGCATTACTTCTAATCATATGCTCACTCAGATGTTGTCTCCACATATTGAAATATGCCATCTCTCCCTGGAAGCCATTGTCTATCTCTTTTCCCCAAACCAGAATGCCACCTGGTGCGATTTCCTTTCCCTTGGCCAGGTTGGCACCCGATGCAGAGAAAAGGCCATCTATGAAGATTTCCCAGTGACCATTGTCAGACGACCATCCAGCACAGACGTGGTGCCAATGTCCATCATTGATAGCGAGTCCGGTTTTATGACCATGCTCACCCTTCACAAATAATTGTAAGTTGAGGGCGTTGTTCAACACAAACTCGTTTTCTTGACCTTGTACGACATACGACATAACTGGTCCTTCGTTGGTGGCGCTTGTTCGGAGCCATGCGCAAGCAGTCGACTCTGTTACTTGTGGCATGATTAGGGGTTTGCTTTTTACGTCAGACTTTTCGTTCAATATCACCACTTGGTTGTCATCGAAAGTTTCTGGTACATCTTTCAAAATCGGAAAATAACAAAATTTATGATATAGGTTAGCGTAAGTGTCAATATTACTCAAGATAGTAATAAACCCTGTAAACTTGGTGAAACTGGAGAAAGCGCTCACCATTATACTATCCCTACATACATTTTACCTTTTCACTATTAAGCTGTTTTGTCCGGGAATTCGGATTGAAAGTATCCTTCGTCAACGAAATACAACAAAACTAAACTGCATTAGAGTGGTCTATTTCCATGATTACTATGAGTTACCAAAGTAATAATTACTGTCCTTGCTTCTGAAAATATATTTATTTCTGAATCACTATTGAAATTACCACGAGAAAATAATTCTTAAAAAGTGAAACGTAATAGAGAGAAATGAAAAATCTGATTCGACCTGGAGAACTATGGAGGTACTATATACTAGAAACCTTAGAGGGGGCTTTCAGTTACCAATATACTCACCTTGTGGTTCTCCGTTTTCTGGCACATCCTGTGGGCCTCCAACTTCACCATCCAAGGCTGAAACAGAATGTCTAAAGCATGAGAGTACAGTAACATGTCAAAAATTGTCTCTCCATCTATCGACAATCATCTCCAATGAAAAAATGAATGAAAATAATTTGGGAAATTCGCCCCTCTTCCTTCCCTTTTTTTTGCAGTTAGTTGAACTTTTGTCACTACTTACGTGCAATTATTCTGAAGACCTGGTTGGCCCAGACTCCACCTTCCCCATCCGGCTTACAGGCACTCGAAGGTCCATATTGTTGAAACAAGTCCTCAGCATTTTCACTTGAAGAACACCATCCACCATTGGACACTGCGAAGACTTTTAAACCAAGGTTGTATGCAGCCTCCGCACATTTCCTTAGTGCATCTTGTCGTGCAATGAAGTTGAGGTCTAGTTCAGGCAATGCCTTATTTTCTAAAGAAGGTATTGCTCTTGGGAAAGGCTTTTCAGCCCAGCATCCAAGGTTCTGCAAAGTGTAAGGACCTGTGGAATGGTATATATGGTTAGTTTAACATGTAATATGAAGAAACTTCTGTTGGTAGAAGATAAATAATAGCTGGTATAAACTTTCTGTCGATGGAAATCTGAAATGTGAAAATGTAGAGGTTGGAGAGAACATATCTATGAATGTTTTTGCATTGCATAAAACACACACACACACACACACACACACTATATATATATATACCTTGAATTAGATACCATGTATGCTATCATCCCTATCATTCATTATAATAATAATACTTTATTTTTCTATAGCGTCTTCCATCAAAACAATAACAAACCGCTTCACAATAAAATATATAACAATTGATTTAAAAATACAATGATAGTAAGACCAGCTCGAATACAATGATAAAAGTAAGACCAGCTCAAATACAATAATACAAGTAAGACCAGCTTGAATACAATGATAAAAGTAAGACCAGCTTGAATACAATGATAAAAGTAAGACCAGCTTGAATACAATGATAAAAGTAAGACCAGCTTGAATACAATGATAAAAGTAAGACCAGCTCAAATACAATAATACAAGTAAGACCAGCTTGAATACAATGATAAAAGTAAGACCAGCTTGAATACAATGATAAAAGTAAGACCAGCTCAAATACAATAATACAAGTAAGACCAGCTTGAATACAATGATAAAAGTAAGACCAGCTTGAATACAATGATAAAAGTAAGACCAGCTTGAATACAATGATAAAAGTAAGACCAGCTTGAATACAATAATACAAGTAAGACCAGCTTGAATACAATGATAAAAGTAAGACCATCTCAACTAATGTAAAATGATAAAAAGAATGATATGGACAACATTTCTGTGATTTTTACATAGTGCTTTTGGAAAAGGTGCGCTTTAAGAGATGTTTTAACGGAAGCGAAAGATGGTGACACTCTAATTTCTGTCGGTAAAACATTCCATAAAGTGGGAGTTGCATTAGAGAAAGAGCGATAGAAAAAAGTGCTTCTGTTCCCAGTCCACAGGCTCCAAAATGGGTGCGGACGCTGAGCATGTCAACCGTTTTGGAATGCGAACTGTGATCAGATCAGAAAGATAGGCGGGTGTTTGATTGTGTAAGATTTTATAGACAAAGGAAAGAATTTAGAATTGAATTCTGGCGTGGATAGGCAGCCAGTGAAGGTCCCTCATTACTGGCGTGATGTTCTCATGCATTAATGTGCGTGTGACAAGACGTGCAGCAGAATTTTGGAGCAATTGGAGTGTAAAGAGGTGCTTGTCTTCGAAGTAATCGAGACGTGATGTTACAAAAGCGTGCACGAGTCTTTCAGTGTTTGTGCGATCTAAAATATTTCTAATTCGGCCTATTCTATGGAAAAATGACGCAGCTTGACATATTTTCGAAACGTGCGTACTCATATCTGCACGATGATTCAAATAAGCACCAAGACCGCGGACGAAATTAGACGTGCTAACATCAGTGGTTCCTACTCTAATAGATGACAGATCGACAGTTTTCTTGAACTTTGAACGAAAGTGGATCCCTTCTGTTTTGGCATCATTCAAAACCAACCGATTTTCAATCATCCATTGATAAATATCATCAATACAACGGTCAACTACGAATGATGAATCGATGGCACGCTCACATGTCATATATAATTGAGTGTCATCGGTGAATAACATTAAGTCCAGCGCGCGTGTTTGATGACTATGCCCCCTTATGGTGCCGCATAGAGTGTGAACAGTATTGGGCCGAGCCCACTCCCCTGTGGAACACCACAAAACAAGGTCACTTGGTTCTGATAACACACCGTCAATGCTCACACTCTGAGTTCTATCACATAGTAAGTACGATTCAAACCATGCGAGTGCCTTGTTCCAACCGATACAACAATAGCTTATGATCAATAGTATCAAATGCTGCGGTCAAATCCAGTAATAAAAGAATGACTTCTTTATGATCATCGAGTGCACGTAAAATATCATTTTGGACTCTTAGTAAGGCACTTTCTGTACTGTGATGTTTTCTATAGGCCGATTGGAATCTAGAATACAATTAAAACTGACTAAAATACTAATCTAATTGAATTAAATTATAATACTAGTAACGTCAACAAGAAATAGTGTAGAATATTCCTAACTTTTGCTGTAATTTTTTTCAGGCCGTGAAAATTCATTTTTAGCTCTCAGGATTATGTATCATATCTAGCAGGACTATTGTTGCAGATGACATTGTCAAAATCTTAGCAAATTCCATAGTTTGACTACATTATGTCCTACCTCGACTGAAAGGTTAGTAGACTTTCTCAAGCACATGGAATTTAGACCAGAAGAGTATAGTTAAATCTGTAAGACAACGGTCTACATTTCACACATAACAAGAATTCATGCATATTGACCATTTACCAATGTTGTTGGGAATAGCCATTAGGGCATAGCGACTCCTCCTGAAGATTTAATATGATTTGCATTGATTATTCAGCCGTATACATGCATTATGTAAATTTAGACATAAATGAAAATACAGGGGAGTTTACACTTAGAGAAGAAGCAAGGAGGCACTTCCAAGGAGTCGGTAGCAGAGGCTGAATGCTTTGCTATGGTTCTAGTGTATACTTTGACTTGACCATAAAACTGTGTGATGTGTGTCAGCTAATTCACTAAAGTTCAAGTGATCCCAAGTACAAGTGGAGATATGAGAGTGATTCAAGTATAATTACATGACCTACCAGCAAGATGTGGAGATTAAAGTGTAGCACTCTCTTAAACCCATTATTTATGAATGGTTTAATAATATTTGAAAGTATTCCTGCTCGATATACTTACGGTGTAACAAGCTGAATGCAATTACTTAAAATTTGATAGATGTACATATTTCTCTTACACCATATTCTGCTTGTTCCCAAATAATAAACGACCCGTTACAATTTATCATTTAGATGAAAAGTGTCGCAAAATAGGCACAGGCCATATCAAGAGTTTTAATGCAAAACACCACTACGTTTTCTAAAATTATTGGTTAAAAGTAATACTCACCAACAACTCTTGTGTCCGGTTGGACTAGTTCTTCTTCGTCGGGGTCTGCCACTTCTATAGAAGTACAAATGTTGAAATGAAAAATGGTTTATTGACAAAATCTAGATTTGATATGAATGCCACCCATACAGTACATGTGTGCATCACTGTAAAAGGCGCCTCCAACGATGAGAATATGGATGTAATTGCAATTTTACACTAGGACATTTACCACTTACTGACAGAAAATTGTTGATCATAAAAAAATATCATGATACCTTGCACAAATTTCACATAAAACTAATAGGTTCAAGTCATGAAAATCTATATTTCTTTTGATTTGAGCCTGCTGTTGAATAGAAAACTATGACACAGACAGACAGACAGACAGACAGACAGACAGACAGACAGACAGACAGACAGACACAGACAGACAGACAGACAGACAGACAGACAGACAGACAGACAGACAGACAATCTACCAACAAAACTCCCCACTCACAGGTGTAGTTACAATAATAACCCATAAGATATTTATCATATTTCATAGGTCTTAAACTAAGAGATCAGATCAACAGTTCAATGTAGGATAAAAAAACTAAATTCTTATATTTAAATTTTAGCGCCCCCCCCCCTCCTTCTACTTATCAATTTCAAATCAATATGTAGTAGTAGGCCGTGAGTATAAAATGCATGTAGTTCTTTTGCTGACACTTTTACTTTACTTCAGTGCCATGCATTTACAAACGAAAATATTTACTTCTTTTTTCTCAATTTGACATTGTTTTAAAGAAATATGTGTATTAGGGGTACAAAACATCCATTAAAATTAAAATCGATTTTAAAGGATGAGAACTAAATGGTTCAATCCACCCCCTTCCCACTCCCATCCCCTCCTTCCCACTCCCCTCCCCAAATTAAAAGGCAATATTTTTTATCCTCCATTGAACTATTAATCTCGCCCCTAATAATGATCAACTTTACGTCAACCTGATGGTTGCAGACTCAATTTTCAAAATCCTTCTTGGTTCTATTACCTTAACCCAATATGCAAAGGCTATGTACAGTATTGTATGAAATTCCTAAAATAGGCACATCAGTTTTATTTCATTTTCTGCACACTATGACAATAAAAACAATATAGTTTAATTGCAATACCTTCTATAGGTTCCTCTTCCGGAAGATTTTCTTCTACAAAAGAAAGTTGCATAATTAATGATTTTCGGTACATTAGGTTATATCGTAAGACTGCATACCTCAATTTCCATATAATTTAGTACATACGTTGTCCATAACAAAGCGCATATGTCCTAAAGTTTGTTGATGTAGCTTACAGTTTTAGTGAATAGTTTGCATAATTAATTATTTACGGTAATTAGGATATACCTTAAGAATGCAAGTTTTAATTTCAATATAATTCAGTACACACATTAACAATAACAAAGTGAATATGCTCTATAAACGTTTGCTGATATAGCTTAGTTAAGTTGTAATGAATAATTTGCATAATTAATGATTTTAGGTAATTAGGCTATACCTCAAGAATGCATACTTCACTTTCAACATAATTTAAAACGTACATTAACCACAACAAAGCGCATATGTCTATAAAATTGTTGATGTAGTTTACAGTTTTAATGAAAATGTTTGCATAATTAATTACTTTTGGTAAGTAGGCTGGTATCTCAATTCAAATTCCACATAATTTAGCACATACATCAACCATAGCAATTAAGCACACATATCCTCTAAAGAATGTTGGTAAAGTGTTTAATTGCAATGAGTAATTTGCATACATAATTCATGAATTTAATGAATAATTGTATATATATAATGTATATGACTCCATGGACTAAATATTCTCGCCTCCGGCTGGAATGATCGGTTTAGTCCACAGAATCATACTCGAAGCATTATGACGTAAAACTAACATTGATTTCAATGGATTATACATAATTATACATTGAAGTTGCTGAATATTTTCATGATCAATACGAAAACCTGGTGCCATATAGGCAAATAGACTAATGACAATAAGTATGCCAAAGCTACGGTGTTACTCTTTTACATGTCGAATCATTTTCTTTGCTGTAACCTTACCAGCTACTATCTGATATATACCTACTTCATAGTAAGACATAAACGTACCTTCTTCAGCAGGAGCTTCTTCAGCCGGTGGGGTCGCTTTACCTTCTTCCGGTTGACCTCCTAAAGAACGGTAAATGTTCGTAAATAAGCTTGGCTTTAGCAACTAAACTAACGATACCTATTTTTCCCCACTGCCAGAATTCTTCCCACATTTATGATTTTTCCTTACCTTCTTCTTCAACCACTTCCTCTTCTTCGATCGGTTCTTCTATTGGTTCATCTTGCTCGTCATCACCTAGGTTTATGACATATAAGCAGATTTATGAATATCGTCATTAAGGCAGAATTATAAAAGATATCAACATAATTGAATATTTATTAATAGAGCAATGATTATTTCAAAATTAACATTATCAATCATTACATGTACATAGATCTCAAAGAACGATTTGGAACTTTTTTTGGACACGAAAATGGAAGTATTGATAAAATTATGTATGTATGTATGTATGTATGTATGTATGTATGTATGTATGTATGTATGTGTGCGTGCGTATGTTAGTGTGTGTGTGTAGTGTGTGTGTGTGTGTGTGTGTGTGTGCGCGCGCACGCGCGCGCGTATTTGTGTGTGAATGTATGTATGCTATATACATTACGTATGTTCCACTTACGTTGGACAATATAGTAGACATTATTGGCCCAGACTCCTCCCTTGCCATCTTTTAAACACTTATCAGAAACTCCGTACTGTTGATACAAGTTCTCTGCATCTTCACTAGCAGAACAAAATCCACCATTGACCAATGCAAAGATTTTCAAACCAAGATTGTATGCAGCCTCTGCACATTTTCTGACAGCATCATCCCGTTGAAGGAAGAATCCGTCAAGTTCAGGAGCTTTGTTTTCCAAGGTTGGCATGGCCCTAGGGAATGGCTTCTCTACCCAACAACCACGATCCTCTAAAGTAAATGGCCCTGTAAATAACGAATCAAAATCTGATAGATACTTCCTGCCAACTTTTGCGCGACATATATATTGTTGCACGTAAATATTAAAATGTTCCTTTTACAAATTAGTTAATAGAACATCATGTCTGTCGTCTTAACGACCAAACAATAGAAACATAGAAACGTACATACATACATACATACATACATACATACATACATACATGCATGCATGCACACATGCATGCATGCATACATGCATACATACATACATACATACATACATACATACATACATACATACATACATACATACATACATACACACACACACATACATACATACATACATACATACATACATACACACACACAGATACATGTAAACGTACGCATGCATGCACGCACGCACACACACACACACACACACACACACACACACACACACACACACACACTAATAAGGCCTATAGTAAAGCCTCTTTTGTTCATAAGACACACTGAAAAATTATTTCCGAGGAAATCTGCGGACTTTCTTAGCGGTAGTTGAGTGTGCCAAAAATGCTTAGTAAGAGTTCCATTGTATCCAAAATTCATGTCTAAATATCATTTTCACATCATATATGATTGCTATTGAATTGAACCATAGCTGGATATAATTCTCATCATTATTTAGCGTTTATGATATAGTGAATATTTAGATTTGAAACAAAATTTATCAGTGACACCAAAATCCTTAAAGTTAAAGACTTTAAATAGAATGAGTCTCCCTGTTGCATGAATTTAATGAAATGAGGGGACGTCAATCCATTCTTTCATAACGAGACTATCATCACAGTCTTTACTATACGGTGTCATAACTCACCTTCACGGATGACGTCACCTGGTTCATCCTGTTCCTCTTGCGCTGGTGGTTCCTCTAAAATCAATAATCAAAAATGTTTTATTACTTAATCTTGCCACATGACCATTTGTGATATTTTTGATATGCAGTCAATAAAAAGTTAGAGCATTGATGTGTGTAAGATAAACTGAAACGTGATGCCATGGTAATGACAACAGAAGACAGTAAGGCTAAAAAAGAGAAAATGGCGCGCAACTAAAATCATACCACCATATCTTCTGACTAACAACATCTTAAAGTGACCCTATTTTTATGATTCTCATTACATTGCCATAGCAACTATGGGTCGGTCGGTCGGTCTGTTAAAAAACAACTAAAAAAATAAAAGTCATCTTTTTAATTCTTCATGTTCCTCTGCCTCTCTTTTTCCTCCTCTCTGTCATCTTGTTATTGGAGTCATGGTAACAGTTCCTTTCCCGGCTTCTCTACACAATTGGCATGTTCTCAGGCCCCTACTTGAATAAGTTGTGTCATGGAAGAAATTATATGTTCGTGAACAAGTGTCGCCGCCGCCGCCATGACTGTAGATAGCGTCGACAATCCAGACAAATTTTTATTTTTGCCAGAGAGGGCACTGTTCAACAAGATATTAAGAGAGTGCGAAAAAAAAGTATTGTTCTCAAAGCTGAAAAATTTGGGTTGGTCGAGTAACGAGAAACAGAATAGTGTCACCCTTACTAATACTGCCAGTATATACATTTCATTTCATATCATCATCTCACGCCACAAAATCTTATAAATATTGCTGCTACATTTTCGTTGCCATTATCTCAGCAGATGATCTTTGTAAAAACAGTATAAAATGAAAACATCACACCCAAATAATTGTATTCAATTGAGTGGATCTTAAGAAGTAAAAATTACCTTCTGGTTTTTCTTCAACGCGTGGTTCTTCTGTGATGAGAAAATAGAAACATACAACAGCTGCTTAAGAACTTCATTGTTAGGTGTATTATTCTCAAATAGACAACATTAGGACGAGCTAATGAACAGGATTAAAAACACATTAAAAACTGTGTTGTAATAGTCATGAATTGAAACTTTATATATACATATATATATATCCAAATGTATATATGGTACCAGATCTTCTGATGTACAGTGCTCGATAAGGATGTAGAGCTTGATAAGTGAATGAAGAAAAGGTGGCTTGGTTACTTTGTTACTTTTTTTATTCTCCTCTACAAATTTGTTTCGCATGACCAGTATAGCTGGCCACACTCGTCAGGTGGGTGAATGCGAAGTGGCACAGGATAAGTGTAGCAGTTTTATTTGGTTCATGTGTGTAGGCGATAATTACTATGCTATTGTTTTCTGTGGTTGTGTTATTCATAGTTACATAACAGGAACTTCCTCATGTGTCAGCATATATATATATATATATATATATATATATATATATATATATATATATATATATATATATATATATATATATATATATATATATATATATATATATATATGAACAGTTCATAACAGTTAAATATATAACTGTTCATATATATATATGAACAGTGTTGTAAAAGCCATAAATTTAAACGTAGAATATATCATGTAGTTAAATAAATGCATATACTATACACCAAATAATATTGGCTTTGGTAACCTGCTCACCATCACAGTTGAGCACACGGCCTTCACCATTGTAGAATTCGGCATTGCATCCACCGCAGTAATTAACTCTACATCCGGCGTTTGGGTAGAGTGGACATTCTGCTATTTCACATGGATTACCTAAACAGTTAACGGGTTGACTGCCATCCGGACAACCTGTGATTCAATTCAACAATGAAATAGTATGAAAATCGCATATTTCCTGAATCTTTTAAAATCCTTTTCCATCACTGTTATTATTTTATTACTTTTCGGTTATTTCAATATGTTATGCTTGTAGTATAAATCTACAGCCTATTTCAAGTTACTGTTTATCATCTCAGTTTCATAAAACCACACAGAAACCAATCAAAAATTGTATATTCTGCACTTTAAGGTAGCAAGGGCGCAATTCCTTGCTACATTTTGTCTAAATAGAATAAATCATGTATAGTATTATACATACTGTAACTAAAGACAGACATGCAGGCGCCCATGCTTTGATATCTGCACTTGATGCCTACATAGTGGCATGTTAAATTTCAATTAGTCAAAATGTCACAGGAAACTGTATTTATTCAATCCTGCTATCACATAAAGTGTAGCATGTACAAATTCCTATTGGTTTCTGCGTGGTTGTATCAGACAGAGCATTTGAACGGTAACTTGAAGCGGCAGTACACTGTGGAGTTTTAAGGAAACAAACTATCGTTGTGATCTGATAAACCAGTGATTCATTTTGTTGATTGATTATTTTATCCACCAAGGAAATGATTAAAAGGGAAATGATACATCCAACAAAAACCCAACAATATACGATTTTCTTTCAAGGTGTTATATTCCAACACTTCAAGCTTATCTCTCCTTTTTCTAGTAACTGAATAATGTATGCTTACGTTCTATAGCGGGCCTAGCTGTAGTCGTTTGATGGACTTCAGGAGATTCCTCTTCTTCATCAGGTTTTTCTGGATTGGGGTAATTAAAAATATCAAAACGTATCATTCTAGTAAATTTAAAGCTGATATCATAGACACACTATATCACGTAACGTTTAGTTATGTTCAGATTGAGTTTGATAGTAATAACGCATCAGTAAACTTTAAACAGCGCGTGTCAGTATGCAAATAATAGGAGATAAAATAATGAGAAAATTTGCAAAATTTTATAAATGTTAAAGTTGTGTATGTTTAAATCATATTGGATATTAAAATAAGTAATGAATATATAGTATAGGTGAAATTGTAGAAAAAGTAGATCGGATAATTATTTTTTTCAAAGGTATGTAAATCTAGTTTGATATAATAAGCTGAAATAATGTCACTGATTTACTGATAACAGTTGACTGTAAGATACCTCATGTTGTTCAGCCTTATCAGGATTCTTTGATTATCCACGACTGTACTTATCTACCTTATATCCCACATAAGCAACCAGATTGGTTTGTAGCTAATCAAATATCATTATGTTCTAATATAGGTGTCAATTTGACCATGATTGTCAACCTGTCAATGCTGTGTGACTAGCAGCAGTGTATGTATGTATGTATGTATGTATGTATGTATGTATGTATGTATGTATGTATGTATGCATGTATGCATTAATGTATGTATGTATGTATGTATGTATGTATGTATGATATGCTCTCCAGTTGATTGAGCACTCTACTTGGCGAAAGAAGAATGGAACTCTCTCTCTCTCTCTCTCTCTCTCTCTCTCTCTCACTCTCTCTCTCTCTCTCTCTCTCTCTCTCTCTATATATATATATATATATATATATATATATATATATATATATATATATATATATATATATATATATATATATATATATACATGACGTGCTGGCTGATAGCGTAGATATATGATATATATGTGATATAGACACTTGATGATATTGAGTCAACAGTCATAAAAGAGAAATCAACCGACCGTCTGTACTCTTTTATTTGTGGGGGGGGGGGGCTAATGACTAGGGAACCCTCCATAATTACACAGGGGGACAGGCCTGGTCTTTTGCACAAAATGTGACCCTCCCTTAATGCTAATGGTGAATTTGCTTGATGGTATGATATTGATAAGAAACTAGGAAGTAAACTAGATGTTTTAAGAATCTCTCTCTCTTTTACAAACACGCGCGCTCATACACACAGGGAAGGGAGGGTGATATCTTTCAGTCTAGTGTAGACTCAGATACAAACAAATATGCAAATATTGAGCAAGTCTACAGTATTTAACAAGATGATTGAATTTTTAAAAAAAAGGCTGTTGATATAGTTGCTGGGACTTATTGACGTGAAAGGTTGATATTTTGACAAATAGACGTGAGAGGTTGATATTTTGACAAATAGACGTGAGAGGTTGATAGCTAGACAAATAGACCTGAGAGGTTGATATCTGGACAAATAGACGTGAGAGTTTGATATCTGGACAAGTAGACGTAAAATTTAAAGGTTGATAGCTTGACAAATAGACGTGAGAGGTTGATATCTTGACAAGTAGACGTGAGAGGTTGATATTTTGACAAATAGACGTGAGAGGTTGATATTTTGACAAATAGACGTGAGAGGTTGATAGCTAGACAAATAGACGTGAGAGGTTGATATCTGGACACAGTAGACGTAAAATTTAAAGGTTGATGGCTTGACAAATAGAGGTGAGAGGTTAATATCTGGACACAGTAGATGTGAGAGGTTGATATCTGGACAAATAGACGTGAGAGGTTGATATCTGGACAAGTAGACGTGAGAGGTTGATATCTGGACAAGTAGACGTGAGAGGTTGATATCTGGACACAGTAGACGTGAGAGGTTGATATCTGGACAAGTA